>NC_133380.1:41539985-41662485 GCF_049309525.1 Garra rufa | reverse complement strand
CAGACCTGTTGAGCGTGTAATCTCTCAGACTTCAGCTCAACACTGTTGACATTGGAGAGTTGGTTCTGAGTTTGTCATTTAGGCTGGGCTTGAGGAATACTTCCTCTGAAAAAAAATAAACTTCTGTGTACTTTTCATGTGATTCCAAACCTGTGTCTTTGTTTAGTGGAATACTGATGTTCACAGAAGGTTTATGTTGTGAAAGGGATGTCAAGTTCCAACACAGACAGAAAAGCATCAGAAATAATCAGAAATAAAATCCATAAGTCTTTAGAAGCCATTATGATAGCTCTTTCCTAACACCTTTCAGATCTCACTCATGTTTGCATATTCAAATATAACCAATCACGACACGCAACAACATGCAAATACAGTGAGAGATTTGAGGGTAATACTTTACGATAAGGTTTATTGGTTAACATTAATTAACTGCATTAGTTAACATGAACTAAGAATGAACAATACTTCTACAGCATCATTTATTACACTAATGCATTATTAAAATGACAAGTTGTGTTTGTTAACATTAGTTAATGCAGTGTGAACTAACATGAACAAACTATAAACAGTATTTTTATTAACTGGCATTAACAAAGATGAACAAATAGTGCAGTAAATGTATTGTTCATTGTTTGTTCACATTAACCAAAGTGATTTGAGATTACAGCAAAAAGTGGGATTTTCATCTTACATATTGGTCTGTTCTTCATTGACTAAAATTAAAAACATTTTTGTTCATTGAAATAAAACATAAATATTAGATGAAAATCTTAAACTAATTTGAAATTAGAAATGTCGTCAACTAACTGAATAAGCTTAAGATGAACACTGAAATGTTTAACTTGGAAAAAAAATAAAACAACTAAGAGTGCAATAAAAGAAAATGAACCTTAATAGTATTATTTAGGACAAAAAATAATAATAACAAAAGCAAAAATAATATTAAATCATGCTACAATGCATCACACAAAGTTATTGCATTAGCTTCAAAAGACTTGGACTGTAAGTGTGTATAATGGACTAATTTTATTGTGCTTTTTAGTTATTTATTTATTTAGTTATTCGCATTTAAGAGCCCCAGAATTCATTTCACAAGTTCACAAAAATAAAATAAGCTTGAATAGAAGAAAGTCGTACGGTTTTGAAACAATGTGAGAGTGAATAATTGATGAAAGTGAGTTAAACTTTAATTTTTGCTTTGTCTATTTTGCTGCAGTTTGTTTCTGTATGTGTGTGTGTGTGTGTGTGTGTGTGTGTGTGTGTGTGTGTGTGTGTGTGTGTGTGTGTGTGTGTGTGTGTGTGTGTGTGTGTGTGTGTGTGTGTGTGTGTGTGTGTGTGTACCTGGTATTCATCACGTTGTGGGGACCAAATGTCCCCACAAGGATAGGAATACCAGTAGATTTTGACCTTGTGGGGACATTTCTCAGGTCCCCATGAGGAAACAGGCTTATAAATCATGCACAATGACTTTTTTTGAGGAAGTAAAAGTGTGCACAATCTCCTGTGAGGGCTAGGTTTAGGTGTAGGGTAGGTGTAGGGCCATAGAAAGTACGGTTTGTACAGTATAAAAACCATTACACCTATGGAATGTCCCCATAAAACATGTAAACCCAACATGTGTGTGTGTGTGTGTGTGTGTGTGTGTGTGTGTGTGTGTGTTTGTTTTTGTGACATATCAGGACACAAATTGGTGTAATAACATGGGTATGACATAGGTATTACAAGGAGAGGGTGACTTATGAGGACATTGCCCATGTCCCCACTTTTCAAAAGGCTTATAAATCATACAGAATACGTTTTTTTGAGAATGTAAAGATATGCACAGTCTCCTGTGAGGGCTAGGTTTAGGTGTAGGGAAGGTGTAGGGTGATAGCAAATATCGTTTGTACAGTATAAAAACCATTACGTCTATGGAATGTCCCCACAATTCACAAAAACAAACATGTGTGTGTGTGTGTGTGTGTGTGTGTGTGTGTGTGTGTGTGTGTGTACCTGGTATTCATCACGTTGTGGGGACCAAATGTCCCCACAAAGATAGTAATACCAGTAGATTTTGACCTTGTGGGGACATTTCTTAGGTCCCCATGAGGAAACAGGCTTAAAAATCATGCACAATGAGTTTTTTTGAGGAAGTAAAAGTATGCACAATCTCCTGTGAGGGCTAGGTTTAGGTGTAGGGTAGGTGTAGGGCGATAGAAAGTACAGTTTGTACAGTATAAAAACCATTACGCCTATAGAATGTCCCCATAAAACATGTAAACCCAACATGTGTGTGTGTGTGTGTGTGTGTGTGTGTGTGTGTGTGTGTGTGTGTGTGTGTGTGTGTGTGTGTGTGTGTGTGTGTGTGGTATTCTTGATTCTGTTGGACAGAAAGAGGAGTTAAACAGAGTTCAACACAAGAATGGAGTAGTTGGACACAAAGGAGCGTCCATCTGGAAGGGTGTGTGTGTGTCCAGAGGGAAAGGCAGCAGGTGTCTGTGGTTTATCAGATGAGTTGTGGACTGATCTGGGATCAGTGATCTGTTCACGTCTGACCCCAGCAGCTCTAGCGCTCGTGTAAAGCCCTGTGAGTGTGATACGTCAGGACCGGCCCTCTCTCCACCCCCTCTCTCTCCCTCTTTCTCTCTTTCTCTCTCTGTCTCTCTCTCGCTCTCTGCTCTGTTTGCTCGGCGGCAGCATGCGGAGCCTACAGTCACTCACCTCTCCTAAAATCCCTCGTTCTTTGCAGGGATGAACAGCTTATGTTCTCTGCTGTGCATCAAGTACAGGTAGGACCTACAAGACTCCCGCTGGCTTCACGGGTTGACGTCCAAAACTTTGAGTTTTTGTAACTTTAGAGCAACCTTTTAATCTCTCGCTGTCTCTCTCTTTCTGTTTGTTTCTTTCTACTGGATATGGATTTAGTTTCTTACCTGCTTATCTCTTCTCTTGCAAAGTGAAAGAAAGAGGTAAAACCAGTTTACAGCTCTCAAACTTGAAACAACTGCCAATAATTCATCCTGACAGTCCAGGTTTCTTTGAAAGAGTTTGTTTACCTGGTAATTTGCTGTCTTATGTTTTTAGTTGTTGACACACAGGCTGCTGCTACAGTTTACTTAGAAAACATGCCGATGTTAGATTTTAGCAGTTCAAAAGAGTTCATATTTTGTAGGGGAAAAAAAACAATGGTACACGAAAGTTCTAACAAATCTAACAAAACCTGTCTTGGGGACAGCAGGGGATGTCCTTACAGGTATATTACAATTATTTAAATAACAAAAAAATTATAATTATTAAAGAATTGTTAAATGATCTAAAATCATTGTAGTCTTTATAATTAGTGTTTTCTGTAGTCTTAGTCTTAATAGTTCACCTAGTCTGATGTGGAACACAAAAGGAGAAGTTTAGCAGAAAGTTCAAGTTGTTCTTTCTCTACAGTGGAGGAAGACTAGGGAATGGACTTTTATCCATCATAAAAGTATGGATAAAAAGAACAGAGTGGACAGTTTGCTATAAAATAACTTCTTTTGTATTCTGCAGAATAATGTCATACAGGTTTGTAAACACTTTGTTTTCTCATGTGTATTGACGCTCTACAGAGTGTTTGAAGCGTGAGGCTGTAATGTCTGTTTGGAGTGTTTGATTTGCTCTTTGAAAGGAGGGTTCAAAGTTCATCTCGATCTTGTCATACGTCCCCAGCGCGTGTGTGTTTACTCTGGTGGGGATGGTTACCTAAACCACGCCTCGCAGAAACGTTATGACGTCACTTGACTGTCCTCCGTGTGTCTCTTGTGCAGGAGGTGTTTCCAAACAGCTCATTTCTACGTCGAGGACAGCAACTCGCCCAGAGTCGTGCCCAATGAGAGCATCCCAGTCATCCCCATCCCAGGTAGGTGATCTCAAATCAGTCAAACATTTACATTTGACCTAAAGACACTCTCCACTCTGATCCGGTGTCAGGTGTGAAGAACTCATAGATAACAGGTGCTTGATCTAATGTCAGCGTAGTGATATGAAACATTTCCTGCATGTGTTTTTCTGGCTTACGTTGCATTATGGGTAAAAGGGTTGACTGTGTAAGATTTTTAACAGTGGCTGTCGTCTCAGTGTGTGTGTGGAATAGACTCCACACTCTGACTCTTATTCTGTGCGATTAGTGTAGAATCTAAAAATCCATTGCTACATTGATTTTGACATGAAGTGCCTCTAATCAAGTTTTCAGCTTCCGGGAAACGGAGGAAAACAGCTGTGTTCACAAGCATGAGGCACAGGGTTTAGCACCACCTTTTGGTTCATTTCATATGTTTTTTTTTTCTCCTGTTGTTTCTCATATATTGTGTGCTCGCACTATTACTGTTTGCCCTCCTAGTCCTAAAGGCCTGGGTGTACTTCATTTGCGGTGTTCCACTCTATCTTGTATGTAGCCGTGTCTGCACAGCTTTCAAAGTATACTCATACGTGGATGAGCGCTAACAAACTAATTCTACCATCTATGGGACTATTGTTTCAACATTCACTTCACTTCTGCACTGATGTCTAAATTGGGCTGCATGCGGATGGTTTGTGTGGACATCCACTGACACTTTTGACAAATTCCATCTCACAGACCGTCACAGAATGCGGAAGGCTGAAGTATCCTCAGGGCTCAAGAATTAGACTTCCTCCCACACAATGTGTTATAGGCATGAATAATACAGTATGTCAAGTCCCACTACTTACTATACCAGCTGATCAAACTGATGACCTGGTGGACAATCAAATGGGCAAAACCCCCCAAAGGTTTACACTGAAAGAAGCATAATTATCATAATAAATCATAGATTTGGGGGTGTCTCTTTGGAATGGATCAGTTAGCAACTACACAGAACACCCTAGCAATGCCTGACAACCACCTGAACATTTACCAGGCTAGCAAAGCACTAGCAACCACCTAGTAATGTCCTGACAACCACCCACAACACCCTATTAATGCCTTAGCAATTGCTTAGTAACACCCTAGTAAGTAGTCATCGCATTCCAGGACCCATCAAGCAAAGACTTAGCAATCATCCACAGCACGCCATAAAGCCTTGTCAGCCCCCCACAACACCCTATTAATGAGCTAATAAACACCAGCAGCTACACACAACAATGCCCTGGCAACCATTCAGAACACTCCAGCAACCACCTAGCAAAGACCTAGAAATATCCACAACACCCAATAAACACCCTAGCAACCGTCAACAACACCCAAGTAACTGCCTGGCTAGCAAAGCCCTGGCGACTACTTAGAAATATCCTGACCTAACATCCTAGCAACTACCCAGCTATCAACACCCTGGCAACCAACTAACAATGTCCTAATAACCACCCAAATAACTACCCAACTAGCAACACTCTGGTAACTGCCTAACAAAGTCCTAAACACCACACAAAACACCAGAGCAACCACCAGGCTAGCAACACCCTGGCAACCACCTAACAACGTCCTAACAACTACCCGACTACCAACACCCTGATAACCACCTAACAATGTCCTAACATCCTAGCAACTACCCAGCTAGCAACACCCTGGCAACCAACTAACAACGTCCTAACAACCACCCAAAACACCCAAATAACTACCTGATTAGCAACACCCTTGAAACCATCTAACTATGCCCTAAGAACCATCCAAAACACCCAAACAACTACCCAACTAGCAACACTCTGGTAACTGCCTAACAAAGTCCTAAACACCACACAAACACCAGAGCAACCACCAGACTAGCATCACCCTGGCAACCACTTAACAATGTCCTAAAACCACCCAAACAACTACCCGACTACCAACACCCTGGTAACCACCTAACAATGTCCTAACATCCTAGCAACTACCCAGCTAGCAACACCCTGGCAACCACCTAACAGCCACCCAAAACTCCCAAACAACTACCTGACTACCAACACCCTGGTAACCACCTAACAACGTCTTAACATCCTAGCAACTACCCAGCTAGCAACACCCTAGTAACCACTTAACAACGTCCTAACAACCACCCAAACAACTACCTGACTACCAACACCCTTGTAACCACCTAACAATGTCCTAACATCCTAGCAACTACAAAGCTAGCAACACCCTGGCAACCAACTAACAATGTCCTAACAACCACCCAAAACACCCAAATAACTACCTGATTAGCAACACTCTGGTAACTGCCTAACAAAGTCCTAAACACCACACAAAACACCAGAGCAACCACCAGACTAGCAACACCCTGGCAACCACCTAACAACGTCCTAACAACCACCCAAACAACTACCCGACTACCAACACCCTGGTAACCACCTAACAATGTCCTAACATCCTAGCAACTACCCAGCTAGCAACACCCTGGCAACCAACTAACAACATCCTAACAACCACCCAAATAACTACCTGATTAGCAACACCCTTGAAACCATCTAACTATGCCCTAAGAACCATCCAAACCACCCAAACAACTACCCGACTACCAACACCCTGGTAACCACCTAACAATGTCCTAACATCCTAGCAACTACAAAGCTAGCAACACCCTGGCAACCAATTAACAACATCCTAACAACCACCCAAACAACTACCCGACTACCAACACCCTAACCACCTAACAATGTCCTAACATCCTAGCAACTACCCAGCTAGCAACACCCTGGCAACCAACTAACAACGTCCTAACAACCACCCAAATAACTACCTGATTAGCAACACCCTTGAAACCATCTAACTATGCCCTAAGAACCATCCAAACCACCCAAACAACTACCCGACTACCAACACCCTGGTAACCACTTAACAATGTCCTAACAACCATCCAAAACACCCAAACAACTACCCAACTAGCAACACCCTGGTAACCACCTAACAACGTCCCAGCAACATCCTAGTAATGTCCTAGCAACCAGTGAGAAGACTGAAGAAAGACCCATTTAGCAGTATTGAGGAATGGTCTTATATGTTGGTTGTCAGATGGTTGTTCAGTAAGCTGATTTTCTGGAATGTCTGGCCGTATGGTGTTTACTGTAAACTGTAAGTGATGAGTGTGCGCTGCGTTCAGGAGTTTGTTGAATATAGACACACTCCATGTTTTGAGAGAGAAAGAGAGAGCTATTTGAGGAAGCGTGGTCTCATCAGGTGTGTTCAGTTTCTGCTTACCAGAGACCTGCGTGCACATACACACACTTTTACACACGTACACATTATCCATTCTGCTTCGAGCCAAGAAAGTGCCTTCATCTGACTGGCCTGTATGTCACTTTGGCTCACTGCCGTTGTGTGTGTGTGAATCATTATCAGAGAGAGCGTAGTGGAACAGAAGAGGGCAGTCAATGATCTTCAGGGTCTGAAGGTTTCAGGTCTGAGGTTAGTCAGTGTAGTGGAACCCAGATCTTAATGCAACGAGAGCCATTGATTTGCTCCGGTTTTCCCATAAGCACTTCATTGGAAGCCATTTTCATTGTTACGCTGTGGCACGGCTCACAATAACGGTGGCACGGTGCCCTCAATCCAATTTGGGCATCTGTGTTCCAGCTTGGCTCCGGCTGGCCTCGGTATTTACAAAGATCCATTTAGTGTGGGCAGCAGCCTCTCTCTCTCCGCTGCCGCTTTGAGTTCACCGTCCTTTCAAACATGGACGCTTTCCTGCTAAATAGGGCCTTCAGTTCCTGGCTCAATTTCCCATTTTGTTTCTGGCATCCGTAAGTGCCAAAATTTGTTTGTTAGCTGTATTCAGTTGTAGGCATTTTAGGATAAAGGCAGAAGGTGCGTGGATCGCCTTTTATTAGTGTCAGAAGCTTTAGATAGTGTTGGGCTCAGGTCATGGAAAAGTTTTTTCATTCAGTTATTACACATACTGTATAGTTCAAAAGTTTTAGGTCAGTGCTAAAACAGATGCATTATTATTTGAGATGCATTAAACTGATCAAAAGTGACAGCAGAGATCTTTTGAAAATAAAAGAAGCCTGGAAGAAATGCATCATGCAGAAATGCCAACAAAAAAGAGCACCAAATTAGCAGAATGGCTGAATAAAAATTCTGCTTTTTCATCACAGGAATAAATTACATTTTAAAGATAAAATAAAAAAATTGTTTTAAATTGTAATAATATTTTCAATATTTTTACTGTATTTACTGTATTTTTTATCAAATAAATGTAGCTTTGGTGAGCATAATAGACTTTTTCAAAAACATTGAAAACTACGGAAGTCCTAAGAGGCCATGCATTGTTATTTTTTTCTTCTGGTTTTCTCGTGATCTCGACATAACAGAAGTTGTTTTCTCGTTATCATGAGTTATTTTTCTCGTTATCACGACATAACAAAGTTGTTTTCTCATTATCACGAGTTATTTTTCTCGTTATCACGACATGTTGCTATAGTTTGTGCAGTTAATTATTGACATTTAATTAACTTATACATGTTTAATGCTTGAATAAAAATGATTATTTTTTGCTTTAAAGTGTATCTGTTATGGTTGCGTTCTTACTGCTGCACGACTCGTTTCTCAGCTGCAATAGCATTCAGTACTGAAGTTCTGAGAGACCATCCATTATGCATTGTCTTATGCATCTATCTTGTTTTTCTCGTTTTTACTGATTGTTTGATTTTTAAAACACGAGTCTACTGTTGCTATAGTAACGAACGCAACTGCTATAACCGTGCGCTCTTTGAGAAGCGAAAGTTGCTGAAATATACATAATGTAGTACTAAGGTCTACAAAAAACAAATATAGGCTCACCAATCACTGTTGATTTTTTTACAGAGTAAACATTTTGTTTGTGTAATTTACATGTTTAAATGGTCTAACATCAGAGCATTCAACACCGAAAGCGCAGGTGGAGCGCCTTCAGACCCATAGATATATACGTCTGAAGGCGCTCCACCTGCGCTTTCGGTGTTGAATGTATAGATATAAAATATATAGATATAGAATCTACAGATATAAAACAGTTCAGATATAAAACAATGTTAGTTTAAATGTTAAACCTAGATAAATGTGCGCTTTTATGCGTTTATTCAATCGTTTTTGCGGAGAGGGGAGGCTAAAGCGCGCTTTACAGGACATGGAGGTGCCAGCACGATCGCTTGCATTTCTTTTCAGTGGAAACAATTTAAAATTATCCTTCACTTTAGCTCACAAAGGTAAGAATAATACATAATTTGGAACTTTAAAGGATCTACTTTTATTTGTGTGCACTCACAATAACAACAAAACGTTTTAAACAGTGCTTTACAAAATAAAGTCTGGTTCTTAAATAGAAGCGCTTCACAAAAATGCAAATACATGCCTCAGACATAATAAATGTAGAAAGCTTTAAATTATTACTTAACGAAATAAAACAAATCGAAACCAAAACTCTTTGGTGTATTTGGTGTATTCTAAAGGTGTATTTCCCATACAACGACCTTCATAGTGCGATGTATTGTTGTGGAAACGAACTAGCGTCACGACTGTTTCCCGAACAAGGTCACATCTCCGTCGTTTGAACCACATTAGTTCAACAACTTAGGCCCGTTGTTAATGACGTCACCGAGTAATAACTTCTGCTATTTAACTGATTAGAGATCTCAAAAATGCAGCTATATTGAACATGGCACCTGATGACTAATTTACTATTTTTCGTTCCCTGTCATTTCACCTTATTTGATGTTTGATTCATAGCGGGTTCCCTCTTACGTCATACTCCGGGATTAGGCATTTATGCACATGCGCACTTATCAAAAACAACACTTTAAAGGATGCTCAAAAACACATAGATTAAAATGCATTTATATTTAAATTGAATGGACGATATACTGCATAGCTTGCTTATTGTGCCCAAGAGCATAATTTATATGAGCCCATATGTCTTATAACAAGAAACTGCTTGTAACCACAGGTTTGGAGCTGTTCCAACCATGTAAGTTTGCCACGCTGTTTCTGAATGTTCGTTTGAACTATATGGTGTCGGGAAACACCGATTCCTTGAACTATGTTGGTAACGACGGAACTAGCAACCATAGTTGGCTAACAATGCTTTTGGGAAACGCGCCCCAGACTATGAACAGCTGACTGCTGTTCGTTACTTAAAAAAAACAAAAACATATTTAACGAACAAAAAATGCTCCAAACGTTTTCTTCTAAATTAACTTAAATTAACTAAAAAAACGAAACGAACTATAAACACTTTGTCACGTAATACAAAAGAGGTCTGGGTCCAAATGCAGGAGAGTAATGAATTTAATAATAAAACAATAAACAAAGCAAACAAAGCCAACACGGCAAACTAAACATAAACTTAAACATAAACTAAACAAAACAGAGAACAAGGTCTAGAGCTGGAGCAGGAACACAAAATAACATTGAGGACAAAAGACAATGCAGACATGAAGCAGGAGAGAAATGTGAGAGTATTTAAAGACCGGATAATAGTGAACAGATGTGAGTGAATCAGTGTTAACGACAAGGACAGGTGAATGTTATCAGAAGTGCAGTGTGAACGGCGACCTCAGCAGGCTGAGGGGAGACCCACAGCTCCGATCATGACACACTTTGCCATTACATAATAGCTGAAACAGCAGTATAATATGTTTTCAGAGAAGGGGTAAAAAACGGACTCGGGCGAGAATTCTGATAAGCTGTCGGACAAAGACATGGCTGTATAGGACTGAGCGTCTCGGGGCCATGCAGGGCCGGACTATAGGGCCTAGAATTGAGGCCCGTGCTTTAAACAGAAGTATGACATGCCAGAAAAACTCTAACATCGGCATCCAGCGATCTCTGTTGTAAGGGGCAAGGGGCTGTTCGCAAACTTCATCATTATATGGCAAAATCAAGAAATGATACAAGTTATTTTTATAGGTCAAGTATTGTGATTATTGCAACAGAATTCACAATGATTAGGCTACCTTGTGAAGCAACTGACTGGTCTGAACCCAGCTAACAAAATTACATAACTGTTACGGTGCCTATACGTCGCCACAACGCAACTTTGTGATGTTGCCAGTAAGTAACTGCGACGTCGTAGCAACGTCATGGCGACCTTGTGGATCTATAGTCGTGTGTTGGTAAACCAGTTACGTCGTGGCAACCGGAAAAGTGAAAGGTGCCATTACGAATTCTAACCTCAGATTGAATGCTTTTCTGTTCCGGTTTCCATAGGAACCCATTCAAATAGCGTCCATCTGTTTTATTGTAGCTAACATCCACAGCTTCATATCATCTACACACTCATTAAAGTGAGGCACTGACAACAGACGGTCATTGCGATATTGCCAAGTGATGGCGCTATGGAGCCATGTGCTATTTAAAACATTTGAATAGGTTTAACATTAGATTATTAGCTCTGAATGTACCCTAATTTGACTAGAAACAATGCAGACCGGAAATGCAAAGCATTCTTTCAGTGAAGAGTCGGGCTTATTTCCGTGTTCAGGAAAAACGTCTATACGTCGCCACAACGTAATGTTGTGACGTTGCCAGTTAGTAACTGCGACGTCGTGGCAACGTCGTGGATCAATAGTTGTGTGCGGGTAATCAGGTGGTAATTTTTTATTTTTATTTATTTTCTATGGGCGGACATGCAGTAGTTTAGCCTAATTTATGACCTAATTTGGCCAAACTAATGTAAAGACTGTTCCAACAGCTGTGAATGATGAATACACACTCGATATGAATTCAGTTGTTTTATTTTGAGAAAAACCCAAATATAAACAGTAAAATACACTCAAATTATTAATGAAAACAAAGGATATACAGCGAAATATGAATGAAAGCATTCAAGACATTCCGTGTTCACAATCATTATAAACAGATGTTCTATGCTAGCGTAACATTAGCTACCAAACATTTCAGATAATTAAGGAAAGATACCATAATCACAGAGGTATAAATATTAACAAATGTACTTTAAATAGACGTTGAAAAATGTTACTTAACCAATTTGACGCAGTTGTTGAACTTTTTTTGGTATAACTGACGAGAAACGGAGAGAAATGTCGGACGCGTCCTCTTCTCTCCAGCAGCTGTGTCCGCGGTTGCTATGGTAACTCTCAACCGCCACCAATACTATTCACAACAACAATAATACAAAAAGGGTTTTAGCTTCTTTACAGAGTTAAAGTACTTTATTTTATACATTTACAAACATATTTATTTGTTATAAATCGTAAGACTCACCTCAGAAAGACGAATTGTTCTGTCAGACACAGTTGAAGTAGCTAAAAACAAGTGCCTCAGACAAACGCGCTGTCCTGATTCTGTATCTGCGGCAGAATATATGGTGTAGCCCAGCCTGTGTCATTATTTCAACGTTATCTTCAAAACTAGTTAAGAAATAAAAAGTTTCAAGTCTCAGAAAGTGTATTTTCCTTTCTAGTGAACATCCTGTGCGCGCGTAGATTCAGTTGTGGTGGAGGCGCGCGCGTATGTCACGTGACTCACGTCACTATATAATACGCTTTTTAAAATCACTTTCTTTATTAAACCTTTTCATTGTTAAATATATCAACAATAAATCCAAGCAGCATATATAATAAACAAAATTATACTAATATAAATACAAAAACATCAAAATAATAATAAAAAAAAACAAATTATTAACACAAATGTAATTAGTTTTATATCGCTCTTCGTTTTTTAAATGTTTTATGGATTGAAATAAAATTCTAAGCCATACCATAAAACAAGGAGAAACGTTTACAAATCTACATTTGTGTATATATAAAACAACATCATTATTGCACAGAAAATCTCATTCAGCAATCATCCATATTCTGACTTGGTGAAAAGAACATTTTATCTTAAATAAGGGAACTTTCAATCTTGTGTCTGACGTTTATTTACACTTTTTAAATAGCAAATTCTGGTAATCAGAGAATAAAAAATGTGGAAATGCTTGCCATGAACCCAGCTGGCATTTTAACGTGGAGTCAGCGTTGAATCAACGTCACTACGTCAGGTGTCAGTGTTGGATAACCGTTGGATTTTGTTTAGATTTTGCAAATCTAAACAACAGTTTATTGATCAGCATTGTTTGAATGTTGGAACAACGTTATTTTTCTACTGATATATTTCAACAAAATGTTTAAAAGTCATGGTTGTAAAAATAATGTTGATTTGACGTACAACTCAAATTTTATTTATATTTATTTGTTGAATCCATAGTTAGTTAACAACACCATTTCAACCATTTGGTATTCAACGTTGTTTTGACGTTGAATGAATGTTTTTTCATAAACTGGCATTATTTAAACCACATTTAAACGTCGAATGCCAGCTGGGAATACGTGCATTCCACGTTGCAGTTACGTTGCCAGTAAGTCATGAAGTTACTAATATATTACTAATAGAATACGTATATGGGACGTCCTAAGTAATATTACGACGTTAGGAGGACATACTGACGACGTTGTGAGTTGGTAATTTGATGGTAGTAAAGTTACGGGCATGCGATGTCGTAGTTACGTTGCCAATTGGTAAGTCATGAAATTACCAAAAATGACCAACACATTACGTAACTGTTACGTCGTGTGTTAGCAGGGAAGGCGCTCCACCTGCGCTTTCGGTGTTGAATGCTCTGATGTTAGACCATTTAAACATGTAAATTACACAAACAAAATGTTTATTCTGTAAAAAAAAAAAAATCAACAGTGATTGGTAAGCCTATATTCGTTTTTTGTAGACCTTAGTACTACATTATGTATATTTCAGCGACTTTCGCTTCTCAAAGAGCGCACGGTTATAGCAGTTGCGTTTGTTACTATAGCAACAGTAGACTCGTGTTTTAAAAATCAAACAATCAGTAAAAACGAGAAAAACAAGATAAGACAATGCATAATGGATGGTCTCTCAGAACTTCAGTACTGAATGCTATTGCAGCTGAGAAACGAGTCGTGCAGCAGTAAGAACGCAACCATAACAGATACACTTTAAAGCAAAAAATAATCATTTTTATTCAAGCATTAAACATGTATAAGTTAATTAAATGTCAATAATTAACTGCACAAACTATAGCAATCACGGAGTGGTCCTTGCTCTGTCCCAAACATGGATATACTGTACATTTTATACGTGTCCAATCAGTCATTTGTAATATCATACTGCCACCTGTTGGCGCATTTGTGTAACTTCGAGAACCTCTGTTATGTCG
Organism: Garra rufa; assembly: GCF_049309525.1. Classification (NCBI taxonomy): domain Eukaryota; kingdom Metazoa; phylum Chordata; class Actinopteri; order Cypriniformes; family Cyprinidae; genus Garra; species Garra rufa. The sequence goes on along the minus strand of NC_133380.1, from coordinate 41,648,377 downwards.
TGATAACGAGAAAAATAACTCATGATAACGAAAAAACAACTTTGTTATGTCGTGATAACGAGAAAACCAGAAGAAAAAAATAACACTGCATGGCCTTTTAGGACTTCCGTAGAAAACATCTTACCAACCACAAACTTTTGGATGGTGTAATTATATTATATTATATTATACTCATGATCACATACTACAATAATTAAACGATTAATTACTGAATAAATAATTAGTACCTTCCATACTTAACTGTGGTTATTACATTGTAACATTATGTTGATTATAATTATCTATTTTAGTTGTTAGTTTGTTGTAACCAAATTAAATTAGACTACAATTTCAGGCTTTTTCTGTTTTGATTTGAAAATCAAATGGTGGTACTTTCATTTATTTTTCTCTACAGGCTTATTTGTGTGTATTTAGACAGATTTGAGTAACAGTTTGTGGGCTTATTGTGTGTCTGTCAGTTGGAGAGTGTGAATCTGGCCAGTTTTTTTATTTATTTGTTCATCGTGACTGAAGTTGAACCCTGATCCTTCATTCATCCTCTTAGTCGACACATTGAACTGTTGATCATCTAATCAGCCAGTGAGCCAATCTGTTAAGAAGGATCACCGTACCAGCACCACAAACACTTCTGTGCTACTTTATTGGGCGCAAGGTGCAGTTTTGAATGTTTAATCAAAATTATAAAAAAGTAATATTATAGTAATAACTGTATATATTGTTACATTTTTTTTATTTTTAATCCAAAACTAAATGTCCCTGATAAGCATTAGAGGTTTAAATATTATAAAGGCAAAATATTAGATATTTCTAAGAGGCGTACTATCCATGACACAGCGAGGGTGTTGAGGGTCTAAGGCGTCTTCTCTGGGATACTTCCTGTTTTCTCAAGATAAGACAACAGAAGGCTGAATCCATCTCTGTTTTGCTCTGTTTCAGATGATATGGAGGCCATCCCTGTTAAACAGTTTATCAAGCATGTGTCAGAACTCTACTCCAACAACCAGCATGGCTTCTCAGAAGATTTTGAGGTAAGATCTCACACACACACACTGTAGAGGCGTATCCCGTCTCTATAACTCTTTCCTCTCAGCGAACTCCCTCAGACGTCTGTAAACACGGGTCTCCTGTGCTTCCCTCGGCCTCAGTGCTTCTGTTGGGTTCTGGTGTGTGTCTGTGAACAGCTGGGCAGGGATCCCTCTGCGGATGTGTGTTATATCTGGCAGGTGGCCGTACAGGACGAGCCAGTTGAGCTCAGCTTGTGTGAGAATGAATTAGGCCATCTGAACGCTATCTACACTAGTCTTTTGGACTCTCTCTGATGTGTGTGTGTGAGTGTGTGTGTGTGTGTGTGTGTGTGTGTGTGTGTGTGTGTGTGTGTGTGTGTGTGTGTGTGTGTGTGTGTGTGTGTGTGTGTGAGTGTGTGTGTGTGTGTGTGTGTGTGTGTGAGTGTGAGTGTGTGTGTGTGTGTGTGTGTGTGTGTGTGTGTGTGTGTGTGTGTGTGTGTGTGTGTGTGTGTGTGTGAGTGTGTGTGTGTGTGTGTGTGTGTGTGTGTGTGTGTGTGTGTGTGTGTGTGTGTGTGTGTGTGTGAGTGTGTGTGGAGTGTGAGTGTGTGTGTGTGTGTGTGTGTGTGTGTGTGTGTGTGTGTGTGTGTGTGTGTGTGTGAGTGTGTGTGTGTGTGTGTGTGTGTGTGTGTGTGTGTGTGTGTGTGTGTGTGTGTGTGTGTGAGTGTGAGTGTGTGTGTGTGTGTGTGTGTGTGTGTGTGTGTGTGTGTGTGTGTGTGTGTGTGTGAGTGTGTGTGTGTGTGTGTGTGTGTGTGTGTGTGTGTGTGTGTGTGTGTGTGTGTGTGAGTGTGTGTGTGTGTGTGTGTGTGTGTGTGTGTGTGTGTGTGTGGTCAGAAGCCAGAAAACCACAACAACGTTCTGTCAGACTAATGTGACGGCAGTTTGCATGAGGATGACTAGTAATTAGTTACCCATTGAGTCTTGGGCCACAGTGTTTGCTGGTGCTGTCAGCAGCACAGATGAATGTCAATGAACAATCTGAGGTTCAGCCGCTGATGATCACCTGTAGGTCAGAGCTGCATGTGTACACCCCAGTAATTATTAAAATTCTTGTTTGTAAAATCTCTTCTTTATTGTTGTCACAATACGAATGAAAGGAAAGGATATGACGTGTGGCCAAGTACGGTGAACGTGATTTCACCAAGTACAACATGATCCTGGAACAACATTCCAATCAACCAATCAGAATTGATAAATAACTTTTCAGGAAATGTCAGTTTTAGGCTTATGATCAGGTTTAGGTGCTTCTACACCCTTGTTAATCAGCTATCATTTCCCTCTGATTTTAGGAATAAATTACGGGTAGGGTTAGGTTTAGGGGTAGGGATTGGGTTAAGTCTATATTTTTAGACAATAATGTTGATCCAGGACCAACAAAAGATGTTGATCCAGGAACATGTGTTACTTGGCAAACTCATGGCGACAGGCCAGGTATGGTGACCCAAACCGCTCAAGGATTATCTTCGGAAGACATGGTCCGGATAGTTGATGATGTTAGCCAGGACCAGGAACAGTCTGGTTTGGTTCTAGATTGATCTCTCCATCTGCTCCAGCAACTGGAGGAAGTATTCAAGATGGAGATGGAACAACGCTAAATGAAAAAGTCTTTATATTTAATGACTTATTTCAGAAGTTTACTTAATTTTTGGATAAATTTGCTTGGACAGTCATCTATGTTTTTTTCATTTATGTTATTCAAATTTGACACCCTCCACCAGAAGTATAATTTTCAAAGTATATTCAATTGATCAGAATATCATAATTTATTTGATGAAAACTTTTAACGGCAGCATTCGTTTTTTTACTGCTCTCCTGTTAGTAAGCACATTTTCCATATAGAACCGTGTGTGAATGCAGCCTGTGTCTGTCATGATGCAAAGGAAAATCTTTCCATTTATTTTCAAAGTAGGTCTCCTACTTTCCCTCGTTCACAGGAGAGAATGAGAGGAGGAGAGCAGGGGAGGTGTGTGGGTCTCTAAGGTTCCTCGGAGGGCCTCACTTGGCCTCTTTGTTCCACGGTGGCTTGATTGACGCAGGGAAGTGTCTCTAAAAGTGTGTGTGTCTTGATGGACACTGGGAAGTGGTTCCAAGGGGGGTTTCTGCTGCTGCTTTCCTTCAATGGATTCCTCTGTGATACCACTACTAGAGCAGAGAGAAAGAGGGAAGACGGCCGAGCCAAACTCTTTTTGGACGGAGCCCCCCAGGCCCCTGACAAGTGGCTTTGTGCAGCCTGGGCCGAGAAAAGCAGTGGCTGGGGTGACAGCGATCATGGGAGCCAGGGAGGAGAGGAAGGCGATTGGCTGGGCCTGGACAGACGGGGATTACGTGCACCCAGGGTATGAGTGTTTCAGGGGGAAAAGAAAAGAGACTCAAAGGGGAAAAAAGAAGAGGACACTTGGAGAAGTTTGGCATTCAGCTGAAAGCCAGAGAAGAGTGAATGGAGAATGCCAGAGAGGAAGACAGATCAGAGTCTGAGGAGAGAAGAGCAGTGCAGGACAGCCTTATTTACTCCAGAAATCGCTCAATTCCCAATTTCTTTCAACACATTTTACACATTTAGTGAAATGGGCTGTTAAATCGATTGTCCATGTTGATTTTAAAGAAAAGAAATATAATAGCAAACATGAAATTTTCTAACCCTCTTGTTATTCGACATGTTCATGTCTTTCTTTTTTCAGTCATAAAGAAATTATGTCTTTTGAGGAAAACATTTCAGGAGTGTTCTCCATATAGTGGACTTCTATGGTGCCCTGAGTTTGAACTTCCAAAATACAGTTTAAATGCAGCTTCAAAGGACTCTAAACGATCCCAGCCGAGGAAGAAGGGTCTTACCTGGCGAAATGCTAGGTTTTTTTTTGTTGTTGTTTATAATTGACAATTTATATACTTTTTAACCTCTTGTCTAGCTCTGCATGTACTCTGTTCACTCCGGTTCAAGAAAGTTAGGTTATGTCTAAAAACTCCCATCTCATTTTCTCCTCCAACTTCAAAATCATCCTCCATCGCTGCAGAAGTACCGACCCAGTGTTTATAAAGTGAACGTGCAAAGATCAAACGTCCTTTACAAAAAAAATGTAAAAACAGCAATGTAGGATGATTTTCAAGTTGGATGAGAAAATTAGATTTTCATGAGTTTTTCAACATACCCTAACTGTCTTGAACCGGAGTACACAGAGTACGCATGTACATCGCAGAGCTAGACAAGACCAGCATTTGAGGTTAAAAAGTATATAAATTGTACATTAAAAAAAAAAAATGCATTTTGGAAGTTTTCCTCAAAAAAACATAATTTCTTTATGATTGAAAAAAGAAAGACATGAAAATCTTGGATGACAAGGGGATGAGAAAATTATCTGTAAATGTTTGTTCTGGAAGTGAACTTCTCCTTTAATAAGCGTTCATGTAATTCGACCAGCAACATATACGCTATCACAGGTCACTCATGAATAGAATTGCCATTCCTGGACTGTCCTCATGTAAATGCTGGCTTACTCTGTGATGTTCTGTGAAGTGTCTCAGCTCTGCAGCGTTCTCAGAATGCTAGTGAGGTTAGTTCAGGTGCAGGTAACCAGAAACCGCACATGTGTGTGTGTGTGTGTGTGTGTGTGTGTGTGTGTGTGTGTGTGTGTGTGTGTGTGTGTGTGTGTGTGTGTGTGTGTGTGTGTGTGTGTGTGTGTGTGTCTGTGTGTGTGTGTGTGTGTGTGTGTGTGTGTGTGTGTGTGTGGATGAGAGACTTGTTGAAAACAGCCCCTGGTGGATTTTCAAACATCTTGTGGTTTTAAACAAGCTTGTCCACACACTCTTCAAACGCAATACAAACACACAACCGCACGCAGCCTGTTCTTATGTTTTCTTATGTCTTATGCATCACTTCAGCATCTCAGCACTTTTGTTGCGTGGTGTTAATAGAATGCGTCGAGCGCTTGTAGGTTTATTGAAAGATCTGTTGACAGCCTCAGGATGTTGGTTTTGCTGAACCGGCTGTACATGCAAACTAAAGTCAGTATTTGTGTTAATGCACACACATCTTCTATACTTATGTGTTCAAGTGTTTTTGGCCAGAATACTTTTCTGTAATATTATTTGTTTGAGAGGGGATTTCTGTATGATGCAAAATGATTGAAGATGTCTCGTGTGTGTTGTAGGAAGTGCAGCGCTGCACAGCAGACATGAAGATCACATCAGAACACTCCAATCATCCCGACAACAAGCACAAGAACAGATACATCAACATCATAGCCTGTGAGTCGCTCCTCATGAGCTCAAACACCTGAGCACGCTGCTGAACATATAATGCTTTTTAACAATGAAGAGTTTTCATTGCAAATTATTTTGTCAGCATGTTAATTTCAATTCAAATGTAATTCAACATTCACATACACTAATGTTCAATAGTTTTGAGTCAGCACCACTCTGGATAAATTGAGAATCAAACAAAAAGATTTTTTGTGTCAAATAGAGATCATGATTCTCCCTTGATTCTGAACTAAACAAAATACCATGTCATTTACTAGAGACTGTGACATAATATTAATTGCTGCAGTCTATTCAAAAATGTTTAATTAATTTAAAATTATTATTTTAAAAAATTGTTTGAATGAATGATTCAACAACCCACTCATAAATACTTCACCTGTTTCACTACTGAATAAATCGCTTTTTTGAATGAATCTCTTGAATGAATGATTCAATGACAAATCATTTTTTAACAGTCTACACCTAGTGGCGAAAGTGGAATCAACATTGTAGTCAACAAACATTATTTGAAGCAAAAATGACTTTCAAAAGATGATGTGTACTTTTTTAATTGATGGACATCAGCGTTTATATCCGAAGTAGAAATGGTTAAAAATGAAGCTGTTTCAAACCTAAACATGATAACTGCTCTTTGTGTGTCAGAAGAATGCACACACAGATTTCAATATTCTGGACACAGACAAATTGTTGTCATTTAGAAATAAGATTGCGTGGGTGTTTGAATCGAGATCGCAATCTTTTGATGATAAATCGTGCGATAAAACGCCCTTTAAATACATATTTTTAAAGGCCGTTTTCTCAAAATGAGTTTTTTCTCCTACACTGAGCCATAAATCTCCACTTCAGCAGCACTTACACACACCACACTTTACATTTGTGTTCCTGACTGTATCCTGAAGGTTTTTACAGAGGGATTTGTTCATATGGAATTTGCTTGATTTTATACAGCATTTTATTCCCCCAAATAAAGGTAAAAAAAATACATTGTTTCTCTCTGTTCTAATTTTTTTCTGAATTATGGAGTGACAATATGAAAATATGAATTCCCTCTAAAAACATTTGACTCTTATATGTCAAAAAAAAAAAAACAAGAATTTTGAAACTGACTTCATCCAGTGTTTAGATTTTTGTTCTAGAACTGTATGCAAACTAGCACATATTTCATTAAATCGTGCCTTGTTTGCATATTTAAACCTAACATTTTAGAAAACTTGTAATACAAAAAATGTTTGCAATTATCAATGTAATCAATCAACTGGGTAAGTAAGATGATAACTATTAGTTTTTGTTTTTACCCTATTCACCTGCAGTCTCGCCTTTAAAAAAAAATCTCTTCACTGGTAGTGTAAATTTCCAGAATCAGGGTTTGTCTCCATTTGCTTTAATGTCAGCAGCACCGGAAGATCTTGTAATCTAGCATGACTTGAGAATGAAGAGCATTTTCCACTTCCCTGAAGGAAACATTTAGTCAGAATTGTTTCAAAGTCTTCATGTTTGCATGTACACATCAGCTTTCACTGTGGACTCAGTTGTAGTCCAGACATCAGACGTGAATCTGACTGATCTCTTGTTGTTCCTCCAGACGACCACAGTCGAGTGAAGCTCAGGCCTCTGGCAGGAAAAGACTCCAAACACAGCGACTACATCAATGCCAACTACGTGGATGTGAGTGACGTTCAGAACGCAGCGCTGTGAGTCTGCTGTACGTATAATGAGTGGACTGTGATGTGTGTCTGTGTCTCCTCTACAGGGCTACAACAAACCCAAGGCCTACATCGCAGCTCAGGGTCCTCTCAAGTCCACATTCGAGGACTTCTGGCGGATGGTGTGGGAACAGAACACCGGCATTATAGTCATGATCACTAACCTGGTGGAGAAAGGCAGAGTGAGTAATAATGGCCCATCAGTTTCTCAATCACTGAATATCGTTTGGCATCTTATAACGGTGTGCTCTTGTTGCGTCTCACAGAGGAAATGCGACCAGTACTGGCCGACGGAGAACAGTGAGGAGTATGGAAATATCGTGGTGACTCTGAAGAGAACCAAAGTAATGGCGTGCTACACACTCCGCATCTTCGCCATCAGAAACACCAAAGTAAAGAAGGTAAACACACTTTCATGTCTCTGCTTACACTCCTTCTCAACTGCTGCTCAGTTTAACCCAAAGTCTTACGTCGTCCGCTAACGGGCCTGAACAAATCTGTCGTTACAAAAAGATCCACCAATACGCTCTTTATGCCAGAGTTCAGTGACATATTTAGTTAAACTGTGCTGGTTTAAGAAAATTATATTACTCTGCAAACACTTTTACACCATGAAAATAGTTAGCCGTTAAAATGCCAACCAACCAAACCAAAAGCCAAAAAACACACATATTATATTATATTACATATAATGGGTGGCATTATTTTCTATTAATGTGTTAGAAATGATTTTTAGTAATGAATAGCTGGTGCCAACCTTTATTAATTTTAATAGAGACATATTTTTAACCTTTCCACTGATTTATTTTCAGCCTCTTCTTGTTCTATTAGCAAACACACAAATTATTGACATAATAAATATCTTAAGTGTCTTCAGTAGCACAGCTATATTTGTAGCAATAGCCAACCATACATTGTATGGGTCAAAATGATCGATTTTTCTTTTATGCCAAAAAATCATTTGGATATTAAGTAAAGATCATGTTCCTTGAAGATATTTTGTAACTTTTCTACCATAAATATATCAAAACTTACATTTTAATTAGTAATATGCATTGCTAACAACTTCATTTGGACAACTTTTAAGGAGATTTTCTCAATATTTAGATTTTTTTGCACCCTCAGATTCCAGGTTTTCAAATAGTTGTATCTCAGACAAACATTGTCCTATTTTAACAAACCATACATCAATGGAAAGCCTATTTATTCAGTTTTTTATGTAAAAAATTAACCCTTATGACTGATTTTGTAGTCTAGGCTCACATATATGGAAATAGCACGTTCACTTTTTTTTCTATGTATTCTAAGATTTCAGTATAAATAGATTTTAGCTTTCAACTATGTATTATTAAAACTCTTCACTTATCCTGTTTTGTTATATTTGTCAAAACTCAACCATTGCCCGCATACACATGGACTGTTTTCTCACCTCATCGCACTTGAAAAGGCCCTCCGTTTCACAGAATGATCCACACAGTAACTGAGCACGCTTTGACCTGCTTCCCTTCACCTGTGAGAGGATTGTGGCGGTCTTGGGCATTAAAAGCCAGAGGGAAAAATCTTAAGAAGCTTATGCAAGGTCCTGGCCCTCAGAGCGTCAGTGAGAGTGATCTGCTCCCTCCGTAAACCTCTTTCATAATACACACAAACACACCAAGGCCACCGGCGGGTCTTTTTATAGCAGACACTTAGATATGAGTTTAGGTGCCACTGTTGTACAGCAGTGGAAAATGCATGTATGGCAATGCATGTTCAAACAAAATAAAATAAAATAAAAAAGACAGTACAGTACTATCACAAATCCGTGCTGTAAGTTTGAATGCAAAGTAAGAGTTACGTATGTGAAGATCTGAGGGATCTGATCGTATATTTTTGAGTTTATTTACCATGAGATACAGGCCCTGTTGAAAAAATCAGCATATGCTGGTTAGGTTTTGATGCTGGGATGCTGGTTTATGCTGGTCCTAACAGCTGAAAATGCATATCAGAGCAAAAACCAAGTCCTGAGGTCAAGATAACTGCCTGTAGAGCTCAGTGGCAGACTTGCGTTAAGGCGATGATCTAGAGAAGAGTTCAGAAACAAATCTGCTGCATTGAAGGTTGACAGAAGCATTCTCCATAATGGAAGACGATTGGAACAACTAGGACTCTAGAAAATGTCTGACAGAGATGGAGAGGTGAAAAGGTGAGGCAAAGAATGGCAGATAATTGCCAAATGCAGATGTGCAAAGATGGTCACATCAGACCCAAAAAGACTTGAGGCTGTAAAGGTGCTTCAACTATGGACTGAGTTAAGGGTATGAATACTTATGCAATCTACTTATTTCAGTGATTTACTTTTAATAAATTTGTAAAATTAGCAAATCTGTTTTTTTGCTTTGTCATTATTATGGTGTATAGCCAGGGCTTTGGCTCATTTTCTATCGTGTGTGTGTTGCAGGGTCAGAAGGGTAACGCTAAGGGCCGTCAGAGCGAGAGGACGGTTCTGCAGTATCACTACACTCAGTGGCCAGATATGGGCGTCCCTGAATACACCTTACCTGTGCTCACCTTCGTCAGGAAGTCCTCCGCCGCTCAGACTCCAGAGATGGGCCCCATGCTCGTACACTGCAGGTAAACACACACGGACATGGTTTAACGCCTAAAGAGAGCAATAAACAAACTGCTTGACGTCATTAATGTGTGTCCTCAGTGCCGGCGTGGGCAGGACAGGAACGTACATCGTGATCGACAGCATGCTGCAGCAGCTGAAGGATAAAGGCTCAGTCAATGTGCTGGGTTTCCTCAAACACATACGAACTCAGAGAAACTACCTGGTCCAAACGGAGGTGAGCCATCTGTCCTCATCCATCCCGTCGGTTGGCGTCGTCTCGCACGTCTCCTCACCTCTCTGCGTCTGTGTTTAGGAGCAGTATATCTTCATCCACGATGCCTTGATGGAAGCCATCCTTGGGAAGGAGACGGAGGTGCCCTCCGGTCAGCTGCACAGTTACGTCAACAGCATCCTGACGCCGGGCCCCGCGGGCAGAACACGGCTGGAGAAGCAGTTCAAGGTGGAGACCATCTCTTTCCTTAAGCAAAGCCACTTCCGCAAGCAGTTTGTTTTGGGAAGTTTGTCAGAACTGCAATGCATGACGCGTTCCCCGCATATCAGAAGAGATTTGAGTTTTAATGCATATTTATGCAGAGGAGAATTTTGAACCCTTGAAATCGGTTGTTGCTTTATCATTTCATAGCCGCTTAGGACACTGTGACTTACAGCCCAAGCCTGACAGCTTCTGTGCAGGACAAATGTCTGATATGTGGTTCGCCTGAGTTTCATGACTTTATAAAATATTTTATTGAGCCCTGAAATTCTCACTTTTTATGCTTCTTTTTGGTTCGGCTTCAGTACCTGAATATAAATCAGCATTAGATTTTATTTGATAGGCTGCAACTGCAGGACCATATTCCTTCCTGTTAAATTTCATGGTTGGATTTGAAGCACTTAATGTGATGCATTTTCTACTTGTTTGGTTCTAGTTGTTAAATACAAGGGGTCAGTTAGTTGTGCTTTGTTTTGTTTTGTTTTGTTTGTTTAGTTTTGTTGAGCCCTGAAGCTGCCATTTGGTAGACTGCAACTAGACCTTTTGTTGAATTCATAATGTTGAAGATGTCTTATGTAATAGTTGTACTTTCTTTTCAGTTGGTGACTCAGTGCAATGCGAGATTTGTGGAGTGCTTCAGTGCTCAGAAAGAATGCAACAAGGAGAAGAACCGCAACTCTTCTGTTGTGCCATGTGAGTAACATAACCTCATGGGTCATTCTCAACCATCAAATCAATCAGAGGCGCCCAGCTCAAATTTTTGATTTTGCTAATATTTATTCTGAAGAAAGACATGTATAGTGATGAATGGATATATATTTACTGAGTAATCCACTATTTTGTAGAGGGAGGTCAAAATGGCAATTTTCACCTGAGATTCAGAGTCAAGTTACAGGGGGTTTAAAATGACTTCAGAAAGATGGCAGCACCATTATCTTACTTTTACACAGAGATTGGTAGTTATATTAGTAAAATCTGTTGACTTTATCAATCTTTGTTGCATTATATGCCAATGGTGACCATTCAAAAATGGGGAAACAGCACTTTTCAGGTCTTTCTCCAAAGTGTGCATGCCTGTAACTCAAGAAGTATTAAAGATATCTTAAAGGTCCCATATTGTACACATTTCTGGAGGTTTATTTTAGTTGTTGATGTCCTTAAGAATATATATTTGCGGTATAAGTGCCAAAATCCATCTCAATATATTTTTACAGCTGCTTTTTTAGGAGCTCTGTCAAAAACAGGTCGATTTTGGCCCATCTAATTAATATCCATGAGCCTCTCTTCTGATTGGCCTGTTGTTTTCTGAGTGACGCACAGCCAGGCCAATCACAGGTAACTACGGTCATGTATGCTTTAGCCGAACCCAGAGCCATAGAGAGAGCCTAGCCTGCTGATACTCAACAGGATATTTCAGAATGATCATTAATGTTTTTTCTTTTTCAAACACCGAATGCAGTAAGCTACATAACTGTTGCTTTAGTAAAGCCCCTTTCACAATGCGCGCTGATTCCGGAAAATTACGGGAACGAGCGCTGTGTGAACAAAAGCCAGAACCATGAAGGCAGTGTTGTAGTGATGATGCACGTTATCATGCGACTCTTCACGACGAAAAAATACGTGCAAAGTGGAATGAAGCGGCGATCAGACTCAGCGCTGAAGCACAGTTTGTTCAGGTTAGTTTCAGTTTAGTGAAACGTACGCGTCGCATTACATCTCACATCCAAACGTCACATGTCTTTATGGGTTGTGTGTAAAGCACGCAAAGATTCAGGAAAACAACTGTGAATGAACCAAATCAAACAACTCCGGAACAAATCATGGGACACATTATCCCTGTATTTACCGGAATGGCTGTGTGAAAGAGGCTGAAGTTGACGTGCCACTGGTCTCTTATATTCACGTTGTTCGGAAGCCTGTGCAATGATGTAGTTTCGACATCTATTGACTGAACAGGGTTTTCTCCACTTGTTTTCGTGTTGTTGTTGCTTAGCAATGTTATGGACACGATATTGTCTGGGTTTGACAAAAGGAGGGTGTGACGTGGTTGGTGCTCAGGGTGGTGACTGAAGGCGGTGACTGAGTAGATCGGACGTCACATCGTTACGGAAGTCACAGCGGCTCGTGAAAATGAACAGCTACTTTAAGCAGGCTGTGTGCAGTTTACTGTGGATTGACTGTTTTGAAACTCATATGGTAGTTACATAGCCCCTAGACCTCAGTTATCATGAAAAAAGCCAGGAAATTTCGATTTTGACAATATGGGACCTTTAATGCCCTGTTAGATATTGGGTATAACTTTTCTTTTGGTGTCTTTATTTTTAATGCCCAATGAGATTCGGTTGACACAAAAGAAACAAGTCACATCTTTAGTTTTAACATTATTTGTTTATCCGACATTCCTCTTTAAAAGAAGTATCATATTTTTTCAAACTGACCCACATTTGGTTTCTGACCATTGAAAATGTGTACATTTTAACAATTTACTCCTGAAGCCATATTGACATTCCAATATCTTTGGAACCGAATCTCATAGGCCATTAAAAATAAAGATGCCAAAAGGAAAGTTTGTTAAGACCCAATATCTAACAGGGCATTAAGATATCTTTAAAACTTCTTGAGTTACAGACATGCACACTTTGGAGAAAAAACATGAAAAGTGCTGTTTCCCCATTTTTGAATGGTCACCATTGACACCTAATGCAACAAAGATTGTTAAAGTCAACAGATTTTACTAATATAATTATTGGTCTCTGTGTAAAAGTAAGATAATGATGCTGCCATCTTTCTAAAGTCATTTTTCCCCCCTGTAACTTGACTCTGAATCTAAGGTGAAAATTGTCATTTTGACCTCCCTCTACGAAATAGCGGATTACTCAGTAAATATTCATCCATGACATTTAATATTTTGGCTTTCATCACTACACATGTCTATCTTTTCTCAGAAAAACATTAGCAAAATCAAAAATTTAAGCCTGAGAAGTTTTTGAAATTTGGTTGATTCCTAATGCAAATATAATAGCACGCCCATTTATTTATTGTGCATTGTTGAGTATTTATGTTTTACTGTGGCGTCTGGGTGTAATGTGGCCATTGTCCTTTCTGGAAAAATGATGTTTTGTTCTTTTTCTCATATCTTGGTCAGTTCTGCCTGATGTTCTAGTATCCAAACTGCTGCACAGATTGACCGATTGCGCTTGTTTGAGCTAATGAGTTCTCATCACTGACCCGCTCTTTTATTCTGCTTCCTGATTGGCTGTTTTTGTCCCCTCAGCGGAAAGAGCACGTGTTGGTCTCGCACCGTTGCCCGGGATGAAGGGCACCGATTACATCAATGCATCTTATATAATGGTGAGCGGAACTCAGCACTCGCTGTTCTGTTTTACGCTCATAAGAGCGAACGTTTAACAGCACCTGTGCACTCTTTTTAAATAGTACAGAGAAAAAGTTTTTATTTGTGGATAACAGGTCAATGAGAAAAAAGGCATAATAGAATTACACACAACTTCACATTGTCATTTTGTCTTTTATACTTCTAAGGATAATATTGGAGCTACTGAAATTAAGTATATAGGGTGGGTAAGTTGAGTCATTTTTGATACGCTCTACTGTTTCTTGTACGTTAGGGCTACTACCGGAGCAATGAGTTCATCATTACCCAGCATCCCTTGCCTCACACCACTAAAGATTTCTGGAGGATGATCTGGGACCACAACGCTCAAATCATCGTCATGTTACCAGACAACCAGGGCCTGGTGGGTATTCAGAGTTAGTCTTGAGTGATGGGTTTCCTCTCAGGAGGAACTGTGGGAGTGTGTCGTAGGAGCGCCAGTGTTCAGTCAGCGGTGTGTGTTCCCGCAGGCGGAGGATGAGTTCGTGTATTGGCCGAGTCGAGAGGAAGCCATGAACTGTGAGGCGTTTACAGTCACTCTCATCAGTAAAGACAGACTCTGCCTCTCCAATGAGGAGCAGATCATCATTCACGACTTCATCCTGGAGGCCACACAGGTCTGACACTTTAGAGGAGAAGATTTACATTTGAACGATCAATCAGTTATTTTTATTTGGGTCCTCACTGACAACTTTTCACAAAATAAATTAGTAAACGTTATCAACGAAAACGGTGTTTATTATGCCTAACCCTCGCACATAATTAACGACACTTTTCCCTAAATTTGAAATACAAGATCAACAAAGTTACATAAAACATTTACCAAAATGCACTGCAAAAAATGCCTTTCTTGTTTCCAGCTAAAATATCCAAAAAGTCTTAAATAAAAAAAGGATTTTCTAGACGAGTAAAAAATATTGTCTTGTTTTCAGAAAAAAACAAGTCAAAATTAAGTGTGTTATGCAATATAATCTGCCAATGGAATAAGAAAAATAATCTTGTTTTCTGTTTTAAATTTTTTATTTTTTTGTTCTACATTGGTTCTTACCCCTACTTTTTTAAACATATACTTTCCTCTTAGGTTATACTGACTTTCTGGTATTTTAAACGGCCTCCGAATACAATTTGGAAGTAAATTATTATAAACTTTGTACATTATCTGTGCTGTATATAAATCAACTAAATCATGTAATTTAATAAACATGATTGGTTCGTAATAATCAGCCCTTTTAATAATCCCTATAGCTTTCTTTTCTAACGTATCTATTGAATTTATATTATTTTTATATGTATGATAAGTAATGTAAGGAACTATGAGCACACTATGCAATATGTAATATAGTTTTTTTCAATCAAAATATGTTTTATTCTATTCAATATTATAATAGATTTGGACATTTTTGTTTTTACATAATAAATATGTGGCTTCCAACATAATTTATAAACAATTATAACAACCAAAAGTTTATTTTATAACAACGTATATAATGTCATTAATTATATGTAATTCATCTAATACGGTTGTTTTATTCGTAATAATATTATAATATAATAAGTGTTTTTGAAAAAAAAGTCTCTTATACTCACTAAGACTCCATTTATTAGATAAAAACAGCTCAGCAGTTCAGTACAACAGTATTAAGTTGTGAACTATTATTATCATTTAAAATAATTTCCAGCATCATTACTTCAGTCTTCGTGCCACATGATCCTCAGAAATCATTCTAATATGCTGATTTCATGCTCAAATATATTTTAGCTTATTATTTTTCAGTTATTATTATACATAAAACATTGTAATGTTTTTTAATTACGCTTTTTTTTCAGAATTCTTTAATGAAAGAAAAGTTAAGCAGCATTCATTTGAATATAAATATTTTGTAACATTATAAATGTCTCTGCTGTCACCTTTGATCCATTTAATTCATTGTTGCTGGAGTAAAGTGCTAATTTCCAAAAAAAAAAAAAAAACTTTTGTGCAGTACAGTATGTAAATAAATAGTTCATATATGTAGTTTATATAAATGTTTATGGGCCAAAATGGAAAAGGGTTTAAGCATGAAAACAATAAGAGTAATTCTGCTTTAAACTATTTAATATAATTGCATTTTTGTTTTTGTATTTCTGAGCAAAAAATAAATATCCTACTTTTTTTTCCTAAATTACAGATAAAACCCATTAAAATGTCATTCAGTTTCAATCTTGTCAGGAATATTTACATCAAAAATCAATTTATAACATATTACAAGATTAAATACTTTCACCCCAAATACTAATTAGTTATAATTCTACTCTTTGTTTTTATTTGCCACTATCCTAGATTTTGACCATTTGTCAGTAAGAAGTTTTTACTGGTTTAAAACACAATAGAATGTAATATGCTCCCTTATTCTTTTATATATTTTAATTTGTAGAAGTCAGAATGAACATGTTGTTTGGATTTTTACATCAATATTGTGTTACACTGAATGACAATCTAACATTATTTCAACCAAATGTTGACATTTTATTCTCCAAAACCTTCAAAGTAGACACTTTACTTACGTCTAATGTGCTTTCTATGGACATACAGTCACTTTTGTAAATTTAATTTTAAAATGGACGTCTTAACGTCTGTGACCCTAGTATTACAGTAATATGATAATATTTATAATAGAATTGTTTTGGTTCTAAATGATTATCTCTCTGTCTGATTCTTTCTCTTTTCAGGACGATTATGTTTTAGAAGTCCGTCATTTTCAGTGCCCCAAATGGCCGAACCCCGACGCTCCCATTAGCAGCACCTTTGAGCTCATCAACGTCATTAAAGAAGAGGCCATGACCAGAGATGGAGCCACTATAGTGCATGACGAGTGAGTGATCATCTTTTATGAACAAAAAGGCCTCTTGTCATTTTTAGCTTGGCTTAGAAAACCTCAATGTGAAGTGAAAACATCCTCTGGATTGAGAGTTTGGTTCTGGTTCAATCACAGTTTGCAAATCTCAGACTATATCTGCTGCAGGATGGAGCACATCAGAGCTCTAATTCAACAACTTCTGTTTTGTGATTTGAGGCTTGTCGGCTTTGCCAAGACATTCTTTTAGTACCTAATAGAAGTAATCCAGCCTCATAGATCGTCTCTAGATGAATCATCCTCATGTTCAGCTCGTTCGACGGAAGCTTCAATTGAGCGGCAGCAAAAGACCTTCCGCTTTAGACTACACAGAGTTCAGATTCCTTCCAGACAGGAGCGGCTCTCCGTCAAACAGCAGATAGACACTGAGCAGAAATAGCAGATCTCTGCCTCTGCTTTCTGACAGACGAGCGCATCTCCGGCTCTGACGAACGCCACGCTCATTAAGACTCTTAGGGTGATGCCATCGTAACATTACACATTTGATCAAGCTCAATTAGTCCACAATGTTCCTCAGATGAGGCAAGCAGGCCTCATTAACATAATGAATAAACATGAAGGGGCCATTGTTCGAGGTTTTGTTGCAAAGTGATGTCTCCTGATGTTAGGGAACACTGGTTAGAGCTCATTAGATCACAGCACCTAAGGGTGTCAAACAATGGAAACAGTAATCGATTCTATTCTTATAGAATTAGATCTAGAGTTTATGGTGGGAAACAGTGCACTTCTGTCAGAGAGAGACACAGAGAAGACCAACAAGACAGAACCTGACCTGGACCACATCATCTATACACAGAAATCTGGAGAAATAATAAGCCTCCTCTGATATAGATTGAATAATTTTAGCAATTCTCATTTACTACTTAAATTTACAACATTTTAAAAACATAAAATATTAAATCAATTAAGCACAGAATCGACTTTGCACTGCTGTCATGGATCGTGTCAAGCATCAGACAAATTTGCACGTGCATTTGGAAAAGCAGATGTTTTGGAAAGTGCTACGCCAAATTTCTCTGCCATCTAGTGGTTTAGAGGAAAATAATATCAAGGTGCCTTTACCCCAGGACACCTTTAGCCCCTTCAAACCCTATATTTGTTCATTACATGCTTTGTCTTATCGGTCTTATTTAGCATGAGTTTTTGGTAATCTGTTAACAAAAAAAATATAACTTAATCTGTCTTTTTCCTAGCATTTTTATATCAGTTAACATTTTTGGTAATTTAAATAAAATAAAATAAAAATATATTAGATGAAAAACTTCAAAAAGAAAAAAAAACTAGAAATGTTGCCTTGGCATTTAAGTGGAATGAGGTGGATATACATTTCTAAAACTGAAATAACGATAAAGTTAAATATTCATAAACCAATCAAAATGAGCAAAATCTGTAATTGTGTGTGTGTCCAGGTTCGGTGCGGTGTCCGCTGGCATGTTCTGTGCTCTCACCTCTCTGTCACAGCAACTGGAGAGCGAAGGAGCTGTGGGAGTCTATCAGGTGGCCAAGATGATCAACCTCATGAGACCAGGAGTCTTCACCGACATCGTAAGTCTTCATTCTCGTGTCTGCAGGTCACATCTGAAGCTCTAGATCACATCAGATAGAACTCATTCACTCACACAAACCTAAATGACTGTCTTCCTCATGCACGACACAAACAACAAATATACATTGGTGGACAAAATGGTCAGAACAGTAGTATTTTCAGCAGCTAAACATGGTTTTAAATCAGTTATGTCTAACTTTTGCTGTAGTGTTTCAGTCGGTAATATCAGTTTACATTTCCAAACATTCATTTTGGCATTAACTGTAATAATCCAGTGAGATTTTCGGTTGACAACAGCCAGTGCTCCACACAGAGATCTGGGCCCGTATTCACAAAACAGCTTAAGGCTAAAAGTAGCTCATAACTCGGCGATTTAGGAGAAAATCTTAAAAATAAAGGGCGCGTCGGTCTGAAATGTAGGACTCCTAATTTTCTGCTCTAAGAGTATTTCACAAAGTGTTTTAGTTCTAAAACTAGCTCCTAAATCTGTGAAATGACTCCTAAGTCACTAAGACCAAATCACAAACTGTCCCTACTTGCTGAAAAAAAATTATCCCAGAAATTCTAATGGTTTCCACTACAAATACCTTTACAAATCACTTCTAACCATTAAAACATGTTTTCCTGTAGTGTGTTTTGGGACATGTTCCATTAGGATTTAGTTTTGGCGACCGATTACCAGCAGAGACCAACAGGCTCAATTACAGTTTCCATTATAACCAGTAAAATCATTAAAAAATCTAAATCCGCCTTCAGAATGTAAACATTTTAGAAACATGCTGCATTTATTTGCATCTCTTTTTTTGGGTTTTGGAGGTTATCCCAAATCCATATTTTCCTTTGATTTTATTCTTGTTTTCATTAACAAGTTGGGCAAGAACTAACAGCTGAGCTTGCTTACAGGTTTTTTTTTTTAAGTTTGCATGTCTTACTATCAGCCATGATTATTCTGCTCTGTTAATTAAAAGGCTGTTTATATGTATATCCACTAATTGTTTGTGAGAAGCACACATGTAAGAGGCTGACTATAGCTAAACATTTACTTCAATTAATGACACTTGGCCTGCATTTAAAAAATATTTATTTGAATGTGGCAGCATTTTTATTTTTAAACCTTTATTTGAATATAACATAATATTGCGCTCTACAATATTTCTCTGAATAAATCTCTGACAGAAACCCCTCTCCTATCAGCCAATCACTGTGTGCATAGTTAATGAGCATGCTGACATCATCCATAGCTATGAGCTAAACCCCGCCCTCACTCTTAGCTTAAGACTTCTCTCTATTCCTTAGTAAAAGTTGGTCTCAGCAGCTCTGTGAATAGGTTTTAAGAGAAAACTCTCAGCTTAAAACTTTTACTGCTATTTAGGAGAACTCTTAGCAGTAAGATAAAATGTTTGGTGAATACTGGCCCTGATCTCATCATCTAAATCCAGAAGAACTGTGGCAACATCTCCAAAATGCTTCAAGAAACCTTCTTGCAAAGCTACCTGAAAAACTAGGCTCAAGCGCACATAGGGCAAAAGCTGCTTTGAATGCAAAGGATGGTAACACCAAATGTTGATTTAATTTAGTTAATAGAAGTTAATTGATAAAGAAAATCTATTCATGACATTATTTTTGACAGCATAACGAGAGCCTAATAGTGTGAACAGTACTGTAGTCTTTGCAGGTCAGTTTCTTGAAGCATCTTGGAGATGTTGCCACAGTTCTTCTGGATTTAGTCTGTCTCAGTTTGTTCTGTTTCTTCGTGTCATTCCAGACAGACTGGATTTAGATGATGAGACAAAAATCCCACTGGATTATTACAATTAATGGCAAAATGAGTGTTTGGAAATGTAAAAATGATATTACCCATTGAAACACTACAACAAAAGATAGACATAACTCAATTAAAACCATTTTAGCTGGTGAAAATACTACTGTTCTGATCATTTTGGCCACCACTGTATATGTGTTGTTTTTGTGTGAAAGAAATGTTTCTAAAAATTAAATAAACTAAACAATAACTTGATCTGTCTTTTCAGCATCAGTTAACATTTTTGGTAATTGAAATAAAATAAAATAAAATAAAATAAAATAAAAAATATTAGATGACAAAAAAAAAAAAAAGAATACAAAAAACTAGAAATGTTGCCTTGGCATCAAAGTGGAAAAAGCTTGATATACATTTAAAACTAAATAAAAAATAAATTACTGCTGTAGAAAATACTACTGTTCTAATAATTTGGACAACCACATTTCACACACTTCAATGTTTTACCCAAACGAAAATTATCAGCAAGCAATATTTTACAGAAAAAAACTAATTTAGTTTTACAACTACTTAATTTGTTTCCGAATTAGACATTAGTACAACATTAGTAGCACAATCTAACTAAAACAAGAGAATGAATTAATATAATGTGGCCACCAATTTGATCCCAAATTTCATTTATTGCTGAATTAGAGCAAATCAGTTCAATGTGGCCATTCTTTTTACTGAAATGAGAGAAAATGTGGCAGTGCATTCATACCCTAGACTTCATTTGTATTCAAATTTGAAGAAATTAGGTCAGTGTGGCCATGATTGAACTAAAACATGGGAAAACACACATGTTTGTGTACACAACTCAACAAATTAGTACAACATAGCCATAATTTAACTAAAAAGAGAAAGCAAATTAATTAAATCTGTTTCTTGCATTTTATGCTCAAGGCTTTTTTTATTAGTATTTCTTTATTAATATCAAGAAAATATATAATTGTATCAGTTGTATCCGTTACACTGAGCCATCCAGCAGCTCCCACTCCAGTCCAGCAGGTGTCAGGGATGTTCTCCTGCTGCTTCTGACATTTCCACACATCAAGATGGAAGATGAATGTCTGCCACCTGCTGGACTGGAGCTGAAGAGCCACATCTACAGTACTGTGCACAGCAGAACTGGAGAATCTACATCAGAGGTGTCTGTTCCTGGAGATCTACCATCCTACAAAGATCAGCTCCAACCCTGATCAAACACACATGAACCAGCTGATTCATCTCTTAGGTAGCACTTGATGATTACAGACTAAGCCAGGATTAGGCCATAGTTCAATAAGGACAATTAAGTCATTTTTATAAACATGCTTGCAAAAAAACCCTACTGGTGTGCATCTTGAGACAAAACAAAGGCACTGATTTATTTTAAGATCAAACTGTGCAATTTTATTTCAGTTGAAACAACTCAGACGTACATTTTAGTCTAGAACTAGGCTTAGCCTTGTCTGTGAAAGCGAGGGTACAAATATCCTTCTTTTTGGTAAGGGCTGGAACTGAAGGGGTACTGCTGTGATCTACATAGACACATGTCTGTTTGTTGTACTTTTTCTGAAGTTAGTCTCCATTGTGAAGTCGTGTGTGATTTGTGTTTTCAGGAACAGTACCAGTACCTTTACAAAGCTATGCTCAGCCTGATAAGCACTAAAGAGAACGGATCGAGCCCCGTGTCCCTGGACAGAAACGGCAGCGTGGCCCTGTCGGACGAGTCGGATCCGGCCGAAAGCATGGAGTCGCTCGTCTGAAGAGAGGCACTTACTCTAACTTTGTAAAACTTCAAGGACTAAGACAGACTTTTTCTGAGGCCTTTTTCGCCAGAACTCTTGGTTAAAAGAATAACCTGATTACTTTTTTACACTGATAAAAAGTTTTTGATATTTATTTTTTCGCCATTTTATGTCTTAATGTTATCCTACTGAACATTTGCAGCGACGTTTTTGAGTTGACGACAAACGAAACGAAACACAGTTCTGTCTAGTTTGCACTATGAGAATATCAGTGTTACTGCCTACTCCACCAAGCCCTCGCTTCACACCCCACAGACGCCGGAAACCCAAGCTTCGCCAACCCCACAGACGCCGGAAACCCGGCCAGATTCAAGAGCGCACGAGCGACACGGATTCTGTTTTGATTCTCGTTTGCTTCGATCATTTCACCAAACCCCAAACACTATATCTACTCATTACGCTTCTAGTTAAACCCATATTTACTTTCAGAAGGTGGTATTAAAACAGCTACTGTGAACTTTTGTATGATTCATATTCTGCTTTTAATATATATGACTATATGGTATATCATGATAACGTGTGCTTTTGTAAATGTTAACCGTCTGAGTCTGCGTGACTCCTCTAGCGCCCCCTGCTGGTTTGAGTTCTCTTCACGCTGCCAGCTGCTGCTTCTCGAGTGCGTCTCCGCATCTAACCATAGCTCGTTCTGTTCATTTTGTAATTTTATACTGCTCTACTTCGTCCTGGGTTTTTTTTAATGCTCCGCTGACATCCGTCCCATAACTCTGAGAACAATGTATACAAGTCTCTCGATGCCTTCTGTACAGTCTCATTCCACCTCGCAGGTGTGTGTGTGATATAGGTGTGTGTCGTGTTTGACTAGAAACTCGTAGTCCGAGCACTTCTTCACTAAACGGACCTCTTCTGCGTCTGTCATTTCTTGACTATAACGTCATCAACGGTTGTCATACAGCACAAAGGCCTTGCTATCAAAACATTAGAATCCGTCCGAACGCTTCACAAACTGGGCACCCATTAATTTTTACCAAAGACTACAACTGTCATGAAACGTGAGAACGTTTTATTTTGATCATTGGGTAAAGCAGTTTTCAGAAGAATGTTTTCGGTAGTGTCCACAGGCAAAATAGACTTTTTAGTTTTTCGTCTGAATTGCTTCACTAAAACTCGTCTGACAGGTCACCTTTTTGAGAATGTATGCTATTACTGATTTCTTTCCATGTGAAGAGGAAAGCTGTTGAATTTTTGTCTTTTGAAATGCTTTAGAAAGGTTTCTCCTAAGAAAATGAAGTCACCTCTCTCCAACATTTGGGGTAATATTCTGACTTCGCCTGGAAGATCATTGGAGCTGACAAGATGCATTTCTAACATTGACGTCCTGTGGTGTCCCTTTATTCCTTTCCTTATTCCCTCCAGCGTTATTTGTGGTTTGCATTATAATGTTCAGAAATGTACATATGTTCCGTTGCTTCATTAACTCATCAGTCTCTGAAAAGCTTTGTATCCTGACATATAGCTGCAATTGCAAACGTTATATTTTCATATGAATGGGTTTTGTTTTCAGTTTTGTGCCCGAATCCTTCAGACGATGGTTGACATCACATTCCAAACACAACAATCATAAACGCAGGCAGTGATTGTGGTATTTCTTCTCTTTTCTTTCTGTTTCCCCCTAAAAAAAATCTGTTTCACTGTCCAGAAGTGCAATAGGATAGATCTTGTAAGTCCAAGAATACGTTGTCCCATACAAAGCAGGTGGGTGTCTCCATTATATCCACTTTTTCTAATCTGGAATAACACACAAAGGATTTTTCTTCTTCTGTTTTTTTTTTTTTTTTTTTTTCGTTGAAAGCTATATCAAAGCATTCTATTATAGTGTTATTTAATATGTAAATTGTATTGCTATACATAAAATAAAATATGAGTTTTGATGTACTTTAAGTATATCTCCATGTTGGTCATTGTGTGGAGTGAGTCTGAGATGATCTGTGATCAACATTTGCATCAAAGTTTGCCACAGGCATCTGCGAGTTCACGTTTGTCATTTTCAGTAAGTGTTCTGTCATGCAGAAGTATAACATCGCCTCTCTGTGGTCTTTCTGGCAGGAGTTGTGCTGTTTTTCCTCTCTGACTCTCGTCTGAATGCTCCTAATTGCTGTAATTATTACAAGGCCTGATTTAGCTTTTCTCAGATATAGATTTAAATCAGAACAAATGCTGATGTCAGGGGCATAAGAACAATAATCATGAGGAGCCAGAAGCAATTACATGATGAGTTTTTTGCTGGAAACCATAAACAGTGCAAGAGACAAAGCAGAGTTAATTACAAATTGAAACAATGCACAGAAGAACGAACCATCGGACTGCATATTTTTCAGTGTCCCATCACGCTGCTATTTATACACCACAGGTTTTCATCAAATGATGTAGGAACAGAAACTGTGCATTATGGTCTACATCTTTGTGCACTGCAAAAATGCTTCTTACTTAGATTCCAGCCAAAACATATAAATATTCTTAAATCAAGACAGATTTTCTAGACGAGTAAAAATTATCCTCTTGTTTTCAGAAAAACAAGTCAAAATGCAGTGAGTTTTTGCTTAGAACAAGCTAAATAATCTGCCAATGGGGAAAGAAAAAAAAATTAGTTCAAACAGAAAACAAGATTATATTTCTTACCCCATAGGCAGATTATTTAGCTTGTTTCAACCAAAAATTCATTTAATTTTGACTTGTTTTTCTGAAAAAACTCATCTAGAAAATCCGCCTTGATTTAAGAATTTCTAGATATTGTGGCTGGAACAAGACAAAAATCTAAGTAAGAAAAGCATTTTTGCAGTGTATATCTTGAGTAATTTAATGCAGCAGGAGAAGAGGTTGTTTAAATAAGTATGGCTGTAAAACTGAATTAGTGTTATAGTATCTGGTTATTTAATCTTCAATATTTAATACTATTTAATTATTGAACCATAATGAACCATAATCTACAATTTATTGTTCTTCCATCTTCTTTGATGTATTTGCACTACAGTGTTGAACACAAGTAGATGGAGTTTATACAATAAATAATATAATAATATGAATATTGAGCTTTTGAACATGCTGTAAGTCACAGCAATATCCTCATTGTTACAATAAATGACGCTAACATCACATACATAAAGTCTCTCCAAGGAGACTTTTGCAAATGACCATTTAAAAGTAAACAAAAAAGTTAAAAATGGCACCAGTTTAAGAGTCATTCCTAGTGTTCTGTTCCTTATGGACATCTTAACACTTAAAACATTAAACACATTTCATGTAATTATGATAGCGAGATGTAAAACATGTGAAAAATAATTTTGGTCAACCTTAGGTATATAAAATTAAGGATCAATTTACTAAATGTGTCCACCCTGTTAGGTTGTCTGAATTAACAGGGTGGACGTTTTGACCTAAAATCAGCCAAAGAAAT
Organism: Garra rufa; assembly: GCF_049309525.1. Lineage (NCBI taxonomy): Eukaryota > Metazoa > Chordata > Actinopteri > Cypriniformes > Cyprinidae > Garra > Garra rufa. The sequence goes on along the minus strand of NC_133380.1, from coordinate 41,623,439 downwards.
CCTAACACAGAAGGGCTGTCAAATATCAAACTGAATGGTTTTTTTTTTAAATGTTACTTTTAAAAACAAGATTTTTTTATTTGCCTTTTTCATATTTGTCTTAACAGGGTGGACATGTTGAAGTTGACCGCATCAAATTGTAAAGATAAAATAAGTAAAAACAGATTAACAAAACAGTTTTCGCTTTAGTACAAAGTCAGCTATTTGATACAATGTCATTTCCCTTTTCCAACTTTTATTTAAAATATAGTAAGATGGACAATATTTTGAGGGACAAGCTAAAAACAGTACTTGGGAAATGTACTCTTATATAGGCTATATATATATATAGAGAGAGAGAGAGAGAGAGAGAGAGAGAGAGAGAGAGAGAGAGAGAGAGAGAGAGAGAGAGAGAGAGGAAAAATATATATACACAGGCCTGGGGACATAAGAGAAATATTTGGTGGTTTAAAATACTGTCAAATGTTTTTAGAATTATTACAAACATATGTTTAAAGTTTAAAAGGTGTAATTTACGTCAAAGACAACTTTAACATTTAAGGCAATAATATTATGATCTTTACTGGGGACACAAAAAGCACCAAATCCCAGGAATGACTCTTAAGCTACAGTGACTCGTAATTATAATGGAATATTATTTTGGACAGAATTTACAAAAATATACTCATAAGAATGATTGAACTGGATAATTTAACCAACCATCAAAGTCACTTGAAGAAAACAAGCATTTGCGATTTCACTCAAATCTGTTTGATAATTGATATTATATGGAGCACTGTGTGACAACTAGCCCCACTCTCCCCATTTCTTTATACTTTATAGTAATACGAAGACGTTTTACATCACTGTAGTGAAAACTAGCGGAAATCTGCTTTATCATGATCGAAATCGTGAAAAATGATTATCGTGAAAATAAAATTTATTTTGTCTTGTTTTAAAACAGACAATTTAATTACATAGTATTTCTGTCGTCAAATATAACCGTGATTTTTCTGTCTAAATCGGGATCCATTGTGCTGTAATTCTCCGCTGCAGACACGAGGGGGCGTGGTGCATAAATACATACATGCGGCCATGTGCGCTCCTCGCTGTCTCTCATTAGTGCGCATGCGCATAGTCGTGACCGCGCACTTGTGTGAGGCGTTTGAAAGTTCTCGCCGGTGATTAGCACAGCACTTCAACATACAGCTAACGGTAAGACCTTTTGTCTTCTCACTATTAATAAATCCACTCTATATGATGCATTGGTCGTTATTAAACGATGAGATCGCTGAATGATGTTGTTTGAGTATTAAGTTAACTCAGGCAGCGCGCGCTGTTTAGAGTGAGCTCGAGAGTTAACGTTAGCTCGTGAATTAACCACATAACGCGGTACTTTCCGCCCTACTTTCACTAAATTACTCTAATTTGTCGGTTTCCTCAGTGTCCATCATGTACCTCAGTAGAGGTCGTTTCATCCTGAAGCGCGCTTTATCGGGATTGTTAAGCTGACTAGCATTTGTTGTGAGTATGCTAACAGCTTTAGCACGTGAATCATGGCCTGAGTTTGTGTCGTTAAAGTCCATCAGAAACACACACCGCGAACCACAGAAACCCACATCCCGCCACAAACAGCACCGGTTCCCGTTCATTCAGGAGTGAGGGACAGATTGCTGTCAGGCCGCTGCAGGCCCAGCGTGTGTCAACATCATCAACACTAATGACCAATCAACACATGAGAGACAGCTGACGTCAGATCTACTTCAAATCTGCTGTTTCACTTCTGAAATGCGTTCACCACATAAATACATGCACGTGTTTTATCAGCAGAGGGCTGTTTCTGTGTATTACAGAGTGACTTGCTATTAATCAGTTTATAGTCATTCAGTTAGCCTATACGGAGAACTCTTGCTGTAGTGGTGTATATACATTGCAGTCGAGTTATTACAGATCATCACTGCATCATGTCTTATAATGGCTGTTGTTTTTATCTGTGCAGCAATCATGGAGCTCAATGATGGAAATCTCCAAACCCTGACGGAGTATATGCAGAAAACACTAAGCCCTGACCCAGCTGTGAGACGGCCAGGTAACATTCACACACCAGGCTCTTCACAAATACTGGTTTCTTTGGGTTTGTGTGTGAGAAGGTAAAGCTTTCAGCACTCAACAGTGGATCAGATTTTTGCTTGTTCTGCCAAAAATTTCACTAGCCCTGCCACAAACATGTTAGTTGTCAGTGTTTTACACACATTTAACTCAATTTTGTTATGTATATCTTTATTCTGATGTTAATATTTTATATTCTAATGAATTCTTGAAATTTGCTTGTTTTAAAGACTGCATTTTGGCAAATTTTGCCAAAATGCTTGTATATTAATGTCAGACAGTGATAATTAAGGGTGTCCATGGGTCCTTAAAGTCTTAAATAACATTTTCCAAATAAAAGGCTTTAAAGTCCCAGTTTTACAGAAACCGGGGGAATAAGTCATAAAATCTCTTACATTCAGATTTATTGGGTCTTAAATATTTTTGGTCACATTATCACTAAAATATCTCAAATCTGATGGACCTAATAACTTTTACAATCATTGGACAGACGGAAGATGTTATCCTTTTTTGTTGATAAATTGTAATAATTTTGACATTAAAGGTGATGCATTGCATACATTTTAAAAGTTAAAAAATAAGCATTTATGAAGATAAATAAAAAGCTGATTATATATGTAAACGCTAATTAAACACTGATGATAAATATTGTTTCAGAATAAATTGCTTACACCAACAAAAATCTCGGTGGCGATATTTTCATACCTGCAAACTTGTCGCTTTTCGGCGACAATCGCCGTTTTCATTGTCAAATGGGTCATTCACGTGAATCGTGTAGAACCGGAGAGTTTTTTTAGGGGGGGGGGGGGTTGGGCTTGCGTTAATTGACATCTGGGCCGATCGGAATCTCAACTGAGCTCACGCCTGTCAAGAGAGGGAGGTGGGGGTGTGCTTGCGTGCCATGTAGGCCATTATTGGACAATTCTTATAAATGACATTTTTCCTGGACCAATCTCAGCGCTTGCTTCAGTATCTTGAAACACACTAGGTGCGTTCCATTCGACCGTAAGTGGACTGCGAAGTGGACTTCACAGGGTATTCCGCCATCTTAAGTGAGATTCCAAACCGAAGGGAGCGAACATGTTCAGTTCGAAGGGCACTGCGAACGGCATAGGGAATAAGGGAACATCGGTACTTCACTTCACAGGAAGTGGACGGGGAAAACTACCCAACTGTCATTGCGCACCGCGTCACCAGTTAGAAGTAATGATGGAGAAGAGCCGTTTAAGTTTTTTTTAAGGCTCTGAAATGAAGCGGTTGCAATAAATGTTGTTATTATTATACAAATTAGAGTGTTTATGAATGGTTATGGCGATTCGTGTTACATTTGCATATTGTATTTTATGAATGAAAGTAAAACTGGCGAGGTGAAGCTCTGTCTTGTTTTATTTAATGTTACCACAGGATAGTTAAATATAGGCTGTGTGTGGGGAAAAAAGTGTGTGAGATAAGACCACAAAAATCTGTTAATCTGTTAACGGTCTAAACATATACATTTGGACTATATTTTTTAGATACATGCGTTTATATGTATTTTATATGTATTTAAATTTGAAAGTAAAATAAATTACAATATTTATTTATGTTAAATCTGTGTCTGCGTGACCCTGCCGTTGATTCGCTTTGATGACGTTCCAGGGCATTCCAAATGAGCGATTATTGTCAGCGAAGTCCACTTCAACGGATATACCGTGCTAAGCGAGTAGGGAGCAGTGAACACTGCGTAGGGACCCTGTCGATCGGAACGCACCTACTGCCATCTGTGTTCGCGCCCGTCAAGAGACACCTGACCTAATGTGGAAACTCTGATGGAAATTGAAATGACCGTATGCACGGAGAGTTCTTTAGGACTTCTGCATAAAGATAAGCAGCTCGTTTTATATGTGCTATATATTAGGTGGACACTCTTGAGACTGATCTACTGCCTCGTTCTTATCAGAAACTGAGAAAAATGATAATTGCAACATTATAAACAATGTTAGCGACGTGAACATTCAGTTTCTTATTATTTAACAACATATCATTTAAATGCGGAGCCTGGTAATCCCGTACTCTCCGTATCTGCATAGTTGTACATTTAAATGCTGACAGCTAAACACTATCATAAAGTGTTTAGGCTAACGTTAGCTAGCAAGCCATACTTCTCTTCAAGGACATCTTAATCGTATTATTGATAATCACTAACTTGCCTTCAAAGTCATGAACACATTTTTAAAATCTTATCACAATATTTTAAAGCCTTTATTATTTTCCAACTCTACAGCTGTGAAATAAAATGTACTTCAAGGACTCATTTTTCGTTCATAAAAAACTGCATCGGACAAAATGACTTTGCAGAAAACAACGTCTTTTTAAAAAAATAATATGGAGTTACCCATATAACCAATAGATGGCAGCAGAGGATTATTTATTATGCAGCTGCCTTTTAAACTCCCTATATTTTTCAAGACGGCTTTCTTTTTTATTTATTATACAATATCTAGTATAATAAATTGTAGTACTTTTACCGCCCTTAAGTGTGTGTGTGTATATATATATATATATATATATATATAGCAAGTGCAGAAAGACATTAAGCTCACACACAAACAGCCTATAAGGGTGAATTATTTAGATACTTATATATAGTTCACTATACGTGAAATATTGATGGTATGAAAATTAAATAATGCACTCAATATGAATCGATAATTCCTATATATTTAAATATTTCATATAATTTAATAACTACATCTTTTAAGTTTTATCTTTATAACTGTAAAATATATTAAATAGTTTGTGAATGTATTTCAGTTTCCCTCCATGGCGTTTGCGTTCGTGTGTATGTGAAACCCTTGTCCAGGCTAAGAAGGAAAAAATAATGTTTTTCAGTATAATATAATTTATACTGAACTCCCCCACAACACCCCCCCCCCCCCCACACACACACACACACCCCCGCGGACACTGTCACCTTTTTTCCTCTGATGAGTTTGCAGGTCTGTATTTTGTGTGGAATATTGTCTGCTGATATGAAAAGTTCATGTATTTTGTTGTAATAAATATAATTTATGACAGCTATAATATTTAGATTTTTATTTTTGTTTTTTTACATTGAACACATTAATATAATGTGTATTTCCATTAGGGCTGCAACTAACGACTATTTTAATAGTCGACTAGTCACCGACTATTGAAACGATTAGTCGACTAATCGGATAATTATTCTATTTTTCTCAAATTTAGCATGAGATTGCTTTAATTATGTGGAAAATTATAGTAAACACAAGAAAGAAGGGGGTACTTCAATAAAAGATGCATATTTTGCTGCTGATAGGCCAATTCATACTAAAAGTAAATAAAAATGCCCTGTCTAAAACCAATTAGGCACAGTGCTCGGTCAGTACAGACATAAATGCATAAATTAAGAAACTCTATTATTTTTTTAATGGACAGGCACATTTGTTTTATAAGAAAAAATAAATTAAAATCAAGTAAACATTTTCTTCCTGTAAACCATCAGCAGCAATAAAACAGTAAACAAAAATGTATATCCAAAACAAAACGTATTGGCTTCCATGTTATTTAAATCTTACCGAGGCCAGCCAAACTCCGTTTCATTCAACTGTCCGACGTGCTTTCTCTTTAAATGTTCGTGCATCACAGAGGTGCTGCCGTGATGCGCAAGGACTGCTTTACAAACCATGCAGGTAATATTTTAATTCGCCGTAGCAGGCTAAAATGCTCCCAAACTTTACTCCTGTTTCATACATACTCAGTCTGCAGTGCGTCTACAGTCCGTGTGCGTTACGTATGCGGTGCAGAAGCACAGACTCGTTTTGCTTTCACACAGAACGCGTTTGCAGTCCGTACATTGTGAACGTTCTAATCCGTTAACATGGGTGTGGAAAAAAAAAACGCACTGCAGACGGAGTATGTGTGAAACGGGCGTGTTTTGGTACGCGCAGCTGCTGCGTTGGACGCCGCCATTTCTGTATGTTATCGCTCAGCATAGAAGCTGCGTATGTGCGACTCTCGGCAGAAAGATGCCTCACTCGGTTGTCTGGCGACAACATCGACAATGAAATTCATTGTCGACTATTTCTATTATCGATTTTTGTCGACAACGTCGACGAATCGTTGCAGCCCTAATTTCCATTACAGGTTTAGGTCTTAAATTATATATAAGGTGGTATTAAAAAGGTCTTAAATATAACTTGTTTATATCTGTAGAAACCCTGTAATTATCACTGAATAAAAATAATGAATATCACTATTGTAATAATACTGTTTCTCTGTAAAAAAAAAAAAAAAGCAGTATGTTAGAATAAATATTAGAATATTATAAGTAATATTATAACTATAACTCACTAACCATTGGACGTAAAAAATAAATACGATCTCATATTGTCTCCAAAACTTTCATCCATCAAAAAGTTTGGATCCGGTTCGATTTTCTCCGTTTTCACATCCGTAGCAAGCATTTAGATGGGAAAGGATGACAAATAAATAAAAAAAGAAGAAAAAGACGCATGCAAAAATGTCTGACTCACATGTCTGTGTGCAATGACTTTAAGTCAGTAGTAGAAACAGTTATATATAATAATAATAATTATAGAAAAAGATAGTTGTTTATTGTGTTCTCATGTTCTCTGTCATTAGCTGAGAAATTTCTGGAATCGGTGGAGGGAAACCAGAACTACCCCATTTTACTGCTCACAGTACTAGAGAAGTCCCAGGACGAGGTGATCCGCGTGTGTTCGGCCGTCACCTTCAAGAACTACATCAAGAGGAACTGGCGCATAGTGAGTGTCCCGTTCAGTGCTGTAGGAATAGTCTGCTGTGTGAAAGGAAAGGAGGTGACCTGAGGACAAGTATGGTGACACATACTCCGAATTTCTGCATTTAACCCATCCAAGTGCACACACACACACACACACACACACACACACACACACACACACACACACACACACACACACACACAGTAGTACACACACCTGGAGCAGTGGGCAGCCATATCGCCATTGCTGCGGCGCCCGGACAGCAGTTGGGGGTTCGGTGCCTTGCTCAAGGGACTCACCTCAGTCGTGGTATTGAGAGTCGAGAGAGTGCTGGACATTCACAATCTCCATCTACAATCCCTGCCGGACCCGAGACTCAAACCTGCAACCTTTGGGTTACAAGTCCGGCTCTCTAACCATTAGGCCACGTGATAGGACCTGTTTAATGTGGCTTCTGTGTGTGTTCTCTTCCTCAGGTTGAGGATGAACCAAACAAAATCTCTGATCCTGACCGGACTACCATCAAAGCCAACATTGTCAATTTGATGCTCACCAGCCCAGAGCAAATACAAAAACAGGTACCAGTTTCTGATAGCCCCTGAGAAGCAGAAGTTAGAATACAGTGTCTTCATCTGTGGTTTTAATAAACCCTACTGCCTCTAGATCAGTAGTTCTGATTCAAAATAAGACAAAGCCATTAATTATTAAAGACAAGTGAACAGTCCAGACACGTGCACAAGTCTTTCATCTGAAGTCTTTAAGTTGGAGTCAGAGTTGAGGGATAGTATTAGTTAGGGATGCTCTGATCGATCGGCCGGAGATCAATATCTGTGCTTATGCATTAGTCAACACAAGACACAAAAATACATAATACATGTCAAATTAATTTGGGGAGGCCCATTCATATTCACAGTCATCTGCAACACCATGATAAGCCACTAGATGCTAATTAATCTAATTCTAGGTCTAATTAATGGCAAATTAATCGCACATCAATTTTTGCTGAGAATAAACATTGTTAGATGAATAAAACATTGAATAGACATTTTAAAAAGTAGCTTTAGAAAGAGAAATTTTGATTCAACAATACCAAAATGATGATAAATCGGTAATTAATTTATTTTAAAAAACGATCCTTTAAGTATTAAACTAAAACCTCCAGTAGGTGGCAGCAGATCCCTGTTGTAATAAGTGAGATTCATTCATTCATTTATTCAACAGTTCGTTCAAAGGCATGATTCATTTGTAAACAAAGCAAGTGACTCTCTATGAACTCAGTTTATTCAAAAAACTTAATTTTGCACAGCAGTTCTGCAGTGGTTTTGTTGTCAACTATTTTTATTTGTGAAACTGAGGGGAAAAAACAATATTGACATTGTGTCTAAAAGTTCACATAACATGATTGAACTATTGTATAAAATCAGAATCACTTTTGCATCTTGCAGTGGTTCGGAGGAAAAACAGCACTCTTGTTCATGTGGTACTGCTTAAATATATCATAAGATAATAGTTTATATCATTTATAAAACAGTACATATTTGTTTGTCTTCCCCAGAATTAATTACACCAATTATCACATTGAATAGACAGTAAGCAGACATAATTATTTTATTAGGTGTTACATCTGTGTAAGTGTTTAAAGATTATCAAAGAGATTGCTAGCCTTGTTTCACTCTCTTTTGATATTCAGAAAGTATGCGCCATACAGACATGCGTCATCAAATGCTATTATAGGAGTCTGCATCAACAAATATGACACAGATATAGTAAAACCATAAATCACAAGTTGTTCTTGTTAAGTCTGTTAAAATGTGTCTTGAGTGTGAGTCACTAGTTAGGGTTAGAGCTGTGCGATATTGAACAATAATCAAGTGATACGATCATGCTTAAAGTGCCGCACACTCAGATGAAACGGTTTTAGTCAATTCTGTAAACTTGTATGGTTATTTATTTATATGCATGAATCAAGAGCTCCTCTAAAACCACAACAGATTCCTTTTGTTTCTGATTCTAATGTATCTAACATACATGTTTTACTTTAGTGAGTAGAAAGCACCTCTGCAACAACTTCTGAAAGGAGTCTAGTCTAGCATTACATAAAACTGTCATTTTAACATTAGTGTAATTATTTTAACGTCAGTTTAGGAGCTGAATAATAAAAAGTAAAAGTAAAACACTCCTTAGTCTTCACTCTGAGTTCAGTATGCACTGATTCTTATTTCAGCTACAAAAGTTATTTAGACAAGAGCAGTGAGTGATTTATTTTTTTCTCTTTGTCTTTCGTTCAAGGCCCCAAATATTGCAAGCTGTATTGCGATTTTTCAATATCTTGCAAGGCCCTAATTGGAGTGTCATGTCTGAAACGGCTAGTAATAAATTAACAAATAAAAACTCAAATCCAAGAGCACAAATGAATCTGTGTTTTCCGTCTGCAGCTGAGTGATGCGATCAGCATTATCGGACGAGAGGATTTCCCTCAGAAGTGGCCGGATCTCCTGACCGAGATGGTGAACCGTTTTCAGAGCGGAGACTTCCACATCATCAACGGAGTTCTGCGCACGGCACACTCCCTTTTCAAAAGGTATTTGAGAATACTGGAATACAATTAATGCGCTGTTTTTATTAGTTATGTTCAGGGATTAAAATAAACTTTTTTTCACTCACTAGCCAATTTGGCTACTCAATTTTGAAGCTACTGGTCATTCATAACTTCTGCTAGCCAAAAAAACTGAAATAAACCAACAGCTTGAGAGGCTGTCTACACCGGACGTGACAAAGCGGCCAATGCAAATCATTTGAGCTGTGTCCCAATTCGCATACTATCTGCCCTAAATAGTATTCGAAAATAGAGTTAGTATGTCCCAAATTGTAGTATGTTTAAAGTATTCCAAAGATTCCCAGATGGTCTACTACTTAACTTCAGAATTCGAAGTGCGGATCAATGTACACTCTAACGGCTGATATTGCCCACAATACATTGTGCGGTGAACGAGGATTCGATTAGAACTACAAACATGCATAAAAACCGTTTAAAAAAACTACAAACATGGCGGAAATGCGCGACCAAGGTAGAGAAAGGGGTTTAAGTGATAAATAATGTGTAACCTGATAAAAAATACATTTATTTAATGTTATCTGTGTTATATTTCATGTGCAGCAACATTATGAACTTTTATAATGATAGGTTTGGTCATTAACATTTAAATGCATCATTATGCAAACACAAGAGCAGAGTTCTCGGCATGAAAGACTCGTGAAAGAAAGTGCCTCTTCATTTCTCTCTAATACGGTAGGAAATTAAATGAAACAATGTATATAAATATTAACTGTGATGATTGACAGGGCAGTTTAAACAGTGACAGGATTCAGGTAACTAAGCAACAGAGCGTCTGTTAAAGACAGTTATGACGAAGTATATGTCCCAAAGCCTGCCTACTATTCTGCTACATACTCAAAAGTATGCACTTTTTCTTCACAAAAAGAGTACTTACTTTTAGGGCATAGTATAAGTAGGCGAATTGGGACGCAGCATTGGTGTCAGTACTAAAGGTATGTGGTATTGACAAAAAAAAAAATTATCGATAACAGTATTGATAAAGATAATTAGACAATATTATGCAGAATGTGTTATTGTGTGTGGACAACTGACTCCTGAATTCTTCGATATTCTTCATATTCTGTGTGGCCACTGCAGAGATAGAAATGAATCTTTTCCAGTAAGTTTAAATTGATTTTTACCTTTTATAAAGACATTTTTCTAAAAAGTGTGCATCATCTATTGAGTGAAATTCTTACGTTTAATCAGTCAATTATAATAATAATAATGCATTTAGGCTGTTACCAAACAAATGAAATCAGTTTCAACAAAATTCATCGTTGCATCTAAGGTGGCATTTAGATGTATTTCCACACTGTTTACTGAAGCCCAGAGGGACATGGAATGCTTTAACCTGCAGTTACAAATGCAGAAATAATGTTTTGATATTTAAAACAATAAAAGATATATAAAATTATTTAAAAAATGAAAAGACACTTTAAATGTGAAATTAAAACTGCCAGTAGGTGGCAGCGAGTCAGTCTTACAGTTTTTTTTACAGACGCTAGGACACATTTCTCAATACTTAGGTCACTTTTGCAAAACTCTTCACACAATTCTCCTAAGCGACTTTCAGCTTGGCAAAGCAGTTTATTTCACATTCAAAATGCACTACAACTACCAAAACACTTTATTCAGGTCTCAAATAAACTCATTCTTCCAGAACACTAGCAAAGGTTGACAGCCGACAAACACACTTTGTCACCCACAAAACAATGAGCTAAAAAACACTAACAACATGTAGCATTACACAGTGTTTTCTTGTGTAAAACATGGACACATCTCTGTTTATAACTGCAATATATGTTACTGGAATGAATCAGACATGATGCAGAATTCCTCAATATTTTATGTATTTTTTTGCACTAAGTAATTCCAAAATACAAGAATTTGTATACACACCATCCACTGATACAAATACAATAGTGAATCTAAACTACTCGCATTTTTAGATTTGAAATATGTTTCAATAAAATATTGCTGTTGATTTTTGCTGTCTTATTCAGTTTTGCATTATGTTATTGTTTTGAACATAAGTTTAACAGTTTTGAAAACAGTATGTAAGCACGTGCAAAATGTCCTGTACGAACAAAGATTTTTGTCAGTTGTTGTGTCTGAGTGAGAAAAGAATTCATGAAATTTGAGAGATGTAGTCATTGATCCTCAGTTTAGCCCACATAGACTTCTGTTGTGCTCACTGTGTCAAGAGTTTTGCAAAAGTGACCCAAGTATTGAGAAATGTGTCCTAGCGTCTGAAAAAAACTGTAATAAGTGAGTCATTTATTGAACCAAATCATTTAAACAGTTGATTCGTTCAGGAATGAAACGCTGTCATGTTTCTCTGAGACACAAAACAGTGCTGTGGCTGTGTTTGGAAAGATTTTTGTTGGCAAAATAGAGCAAAAATAGCCAATATAGTGTCTAAAACGTACATAAATCTTTTATTTATTGAACTATAAAATCAATTTCACATTTGTAATCATGCTGATTTTCAAAGAAAAAAACCGCACTCTTTGTGTGATATTGTAACTATATGAAATGATATAAATATCAAAATTTTCAGCCCCATATCTTGAATTATGTGATGGTTCTTAATGCATATTAATAGACTGATTGATGCAGTGAAAGAACACAGTCTAAATGCGCACACACTAGGGATGCTCATTTCGGTTAATTTTCCTGACCGACAACCGCTGCTCGTTATCCGATCATTAACCGTTAACTGATAAAATTAGAATAATAAATTCGTTTAAAATAAAAATAGAATGCACGAGTATCTGTGATGATACATAAAAATACAAGCAAATGTTTTATTTTACCGTGCAAACAGCAGCATACAGAGCAACTACGAAAACTGCATTCATTTACTCAAATTATCACGCATCAGCAGCGCTTCTGAGAACAGAGAAAATCAGAATAAAAAAAAAGGAATAATATAAATAGGCTTACACTAAATATGTATAAATTAAATAACTACCTAATTAAGATGACAAAACTAAAACACACTGAATCCTTCTATGCGCTTTGAAGAACTGTACCGGTCTTGTTCTTCTCGTCGGACATAAAAACATATAGCAGGCCAGCCTATACCTCAGTTTTTAACATGTGGACATGCTGTACGGATAGACTGGGACGCTGTCTGTTAACGCTTAGATCCATGATAAAAACACTTAACAAAAATCCTTTCAATTTGCGGTTCGGGTCTTTTCATCCACTAGTCATATCTGGAGAAACGTGTTTTCACAGCGTTCAATAGCCAATCACAGACATTTCTGTTGATTACATTATAGCAATGGCCAATCAGAGGCGGCTATGTTACGATCCTCTAACCACTCAAAGTGCCGGTTTCAGTTCTGCTGAATTCTATACCTCCACGAACTCTCTCATTAAAACAAAGAAAGTGTAGACATGATGTAAATAAGAGATTCATTGTACAGAGTAAAGGTTATTTTATTACTTTTTATTAACTTTGTGAGATTGCGATTAACTACAGTAATGTATGAGTGACAGCTTTCCAGTGATTGTAAGGGGAGCGCGCACTTTTTAGACTATAATTCATTCAGAATTTGAATACATTTATTCATGGATTCACTCTCTGATAACCCAATATCGCCACTTGCCATCATGTTGCATAGGCTACTTACATGAGTTACACAAACTAAGAGAAGGTAAAGCAGGTGCTTACTCAACGAAATATTTCTGGACAGCCGCACTTTTACACGCGCCCGCGAGTAAACATTATTTTTTCTTTCACCATGCAGCAAACTATATAAATATATTATATAATTTTATTATTATTATTATTATTATTTTTAACCGTTTAACTGATAGTAATAATCGGTTAAAATTCTTACTGACGGTTAAACGGTCAATATGAGCATCCCTAGCACACACACTAAATTGGTCTGAACAGACTTCATCACACAGTTGTGAATGCGTGCATTTCTGTACGAGTGTTATGTTTGTTTTTTGCAATATTCTCCATAATGTCATGATGTCTCAGGAGTTCAGTATTTGGATCGCATGACCTTCCTCAATAAACTGATGAGTGAACATACACCAAATGTGACCAGCCAAATTGGCTAGTGATTTGACACAGCTGATTTTTAGTTTGCAGGTGTTCATTTCAGACCCTGCTTATGTTACATGTAGACTCTCTTATACTTGAGCTTGTAATGTATTTAATGCATGCAATAATTTGATTTCTTTCAGATACCGCCATGAGTTTAAGTCCAATGAGCTGTGGTCAGAGATCAAGCTGGTATTGGACACGTTTGCACAGCCTCTCACTGAACTGTTCAAGGTGAAGTCTGTAAAATCTGTTCTGTTTTATTGCATCAAAAATGGAAATATTAGTGATCCTTTGGTTTTACTCTTGTATGTGATATGAAAATGTAAATGTCACCTGTTTGTTTTACTTTTAGGCTACGATTGATTTGTGTCAAACTCATGCAACAGATGTCAACGCCCTGAAAGTGCTCTTCTCCTCCCTAACACTTATTTCTAAACTTTTCTACAGCCTTAACTTCCAGGTGAGTCTGCACTTACTCCACTCTTGCCAGCATTTGAACTTCTGTGCCTTTTTTTTTTTTTTTAATTTTAGTTACATCTCTTTTTAATCTCTTCAGGATCTTCCAGAGTTCTTTGAGGACAACATGGAGACTTGGATGACCAATTTTCACAACTTATTGACCTTGGATAACAAGTTGTTGCAGACAGACGTGAGTTTATTCACATATTGAACTATAATAACGGAGGAGAACTGATTCTGATCTGATTTCTGTAACCTCATAAGTTCAGAGAAACTAAATTGTGACTTTTGCTGTAGGATGAAGAGGAGGCTGGTCTGTTGGAGTTGTTGAAATCTCAAATCTGTGATAACGCAGCACTTTACGCCCAAAAATATGATGAAGAGTTCCAGCCCTACTTGCCTCGTTTCGTCACCGCTATCTGGAACCTGCTGGTCACCACCGGTCAGGAGGTTAAATATGACTTGGTAAGCGGATTGCATTTGAACGCATTGTACTTTTACATGGTTCAAGTTGAAAATGTCCACAGATGTTGGTTTTTTAGTTACAGTGCCTGATAACATTGTCTGTTGTAGCTTGTGAGCAATGCTATCCAGTTTTTGGCGTCGGTGTGCGAGCGGCCGCACTATAAGCATCTCTTTGAAGACCAGAATATTCTCACCAGCATCTGCGAGAAGGTCATCGTCCCCAACATGGAGTTCAGAAGTACGTGTCAGTTCACTTTGTCAGGGTTTCATATTCTAGCAGGTGGTACACATGCTGTAAATGAGTGATTGTATGTGAACAGGTGCAGATGAAGAGGCCTTTGAAGATAACCCAGAGGAGTACATCATCAGAGATCTTGAAGGCTCAGGTATGTTGATGTTCCTCTCATGACGTTTACACGCGTGGTCTTCCGTACCGAATCATTCTGTCCTCACAGACATCGACACGAGACGTAGAGCGGCCTGTGATCTGGTGCGAGGCCTCTGTAAGTTCTTCGAGGGCCCGGTGACGGGGATCTTCTCTGGCTACGTCAACTCCATGCTCACAGAATATGCCAAGAACCCCGGGGTGAACTGGAAACACAAAGATGCTGCTATCTACCTGGTCACATCTCTGGCCTCCAAAGCGCAGACACAAAAGGTGAGACACCTGTTAGAACAGGATATAGGTGGCGTTTACATCAAACTGATTTATTGGATTGCACTCATTTTCAGATTCACAACCTTTTCTACATTCCTTTATCTCAATTTCCCACCCAAGTTTTGCTGGCAGATTTGATGTAGATTAGCCGTCATGTGACCCTGGACCACAAAACCAGCCATAAGTAGCATTTAGTAGTATTTGTAGCAATAGTCAAAAATACATTGTATGGGTCAAAATGATGATTTTTGGCATTAAAAAAAAATAATAATTTAAATCATCAATCAAGCAAAGATGATGTTCCATTAAGATATTTTGTAAATTACCTACCATAAATATATCAAAACTTAATTTTTGATTGGTAATATGCATTAAGAACTTCATTTGGGCAACTTTAAAGACGATTTTCTAAAAAATATATATTTTTTTTTTTGCACCCTCAGATTCCAGATTTTCAAATAGTTTTATCTATGGCCAAATATTGTCCTGTCTTAACAAACCATACATCAATGGATAGCTCATTTATCCAGCTTTCAGATGTATAATATTGACCCTTTTGACTGATTTTGTGGTCCAGTCTCAATTTATTTTTATAAATACTAGTTTCACGATGTCACACATAGTGGTCTTCTGATTTAGTTTGTTTTGGTCAGGTTCTGATATCCAAGACAGCAGATGGGTATTACAGTATTTAATGTGAAGATAGTAAAACATGCTAATAATATTTCCTAAATTTGCTAATTTAGTATTAATCAATATAAAAGTCATTTTTATGTGAATAAACTTATATACATTAGATTTTTTTTGAGTGACTTATAGATCCTGTGTTTAAAAAAAATACATATATACTCCTGTTATACTGTTATTAGTGATAAGACAAATGCTGTAATAATACTTCATATACCATTAACTTTTGCTATCAAAATAGGTATTAGGACAGTTACGAAGTCTCATAATTCATGGACTGATCGAGAGGCGTACACATGTTCAGACAGTGATTAGAGACAAAATGTTGCACACATTAATATGAATACTTAAAATACAATCTGTAAAAATTCTGTTTACTAGGCAGTTCCTTTTTCAGATTATTGGAGGTAGTCTTATAAATAGTTGTAGTCTGATTTCTTTTGCTAGTGAGCTCTAGATCTGACAGATGTCTGCTTCTGTTTTACAGCATGGAATAACACAAGCCAATGAGTTGGTGAACCTCTCTGAGTTCTTTGTCAACCACATCCTAGTAGACCTGAAATCTCCCAATGGTAATTTCCTCATTTCATTTAGCACTTTAAACCGTTTGTGCTGTAACCACAGTGGTGCTGAATGACCGTTTTCTTCTTGCTCCCCCAGTGAACGAGTTCCCGGTTTTGAAAGCAGACGCCATCAAGTACGTTATGACCTTCAGAAGTCAAGTAAGCACTTTCTTCTCCATTACACTGTGTGCTGTCTTCTACACCAGTGTCCTTCTGTGTGTGTGATGGTGTTTCCTCCTGGTCGTCCAGCTCCCTAAAGAGCAGCTGCTGGAGGCGGTTCCTCTCCTGGTGTCTCACCTGCAGGCGGAGAGCATCGTTCAGCACACCTATGCGGCACACGCCCTCGAGAGACTCTTCACCATGAGAGGAGCCAACAACACCACGCTGTGAGTTCATCCAGGAACACATGAGGCTGAGCGTGTTTCTCCGTTTATCTGTGTTTCCTAAACTAACCCTATTTTCCAGCATCACTCCTGCTGAAATGGCTCCATACACAGAGCAGTTACTCAACCATCTGTTCAAAGCGTTAGCAATCCCTGGCTCATCTGAGAACGAGTACATCATGAAAGGTAATTCCCTCTGTCATGGTGGACCGCTGTTTGTTTACTGTAATATTCTTATTCACTCAGTGTTGTTTGTCACCTCTCTAGCCATCATGAGGAGTTTCTCCCTCTTACAGGAAGCCATTGTGCCCTACATCCCCACTCTGATTGGACAGCTCACTCACAAGCTCCTCCTCGTCAGCAAGGTGAACCAGTCCCTAAATCTTGATTTCAGGTTGGTGTCCAGCCATGTGCTTCCTGTCTCAGTCTATGGCTATGGATGCACTGGCAGGACACACAGAAAAATCCGTCCATTAAAGGGGACATTTCCCAAGCAGGACTTGATCCTAAAGGCAGGACGGGACATCTCTGTGTTTCTACGGCATGCACATTTTCTGCATTCAGAGAATGGCGGCTCGCTGAATAAAACACACAATAGTGAGGTCGTGTGGCACGTTTTAAACTTAATTTAAACAGTTGCTTTCGAGTGAGAAATGTACGTTTTTCAATTCCGATATCTTGTTGGATGTGTGGTCACTTGTTCTTCAAAGACAACAGTTTGTTTTGTTCACAGAATCCCAGTAAGCCCCATTTCAACCATTACCTGTTTGAGTCGCTGTGCCTGTCCATCAGGATCACCTGCAAGGCCAATCCAGACACCGTGGGCAGCTTTGAAGAGGCTCTGTTTCCTGTGTTCACCGAGATCCTCCAGAACGACGTGCAGGGTGTGTTACACTGAAATCAAATTGTTCAACTCGTAAACGTTGTTTGGCTTACACAACCATGCAGAAGTACAGGGTCACATTTATAAATGATGTTTCTGTAATGTCAGTAGGAGTGCAGCTATAGATTATTTTAGTAATCGAGTATTCTGCTGATTTTTCCTTCGATTAATCGAGTAATCAGATTAGAATTAGTTTTTCTTTATAGAAGAGCAATAATAAATGTACAAGAGAAAATGAGATGTCTCTTAAAATAAACAACTAATTTGTTTCCTTTTCAGAACAATTAACATTTTTATTGCTAAAATCACATTAATATTAATAACCGTGAAACCTAAACCCATTTAATGCATTTAATTGTTAAATTACATTCAAAATGCAAATAAATAAATAAATATATATATATATATATATATATATATATATATATATATATATATATATATATATATATATATAAATTAAATTTAAAATGCAAAAATAAATTTTACATTACTTTAAAAAGGTTAAGATTACAACTAAAAACGGCTTAAATCAAAATAATTGTAATAAAAACAATACCTAAACATTGCGTTTACGTTGTGAACCTTCTAAATGTCTCTCTATGTACTGGTGTGTGAGACTTTTTGAAATCATATTCATATTCTATGTGCTGGTCTGGTCACAGCAGTAATAGAAATGTGTCTTTTCAGATCATTTTAAGTTCGTTTTTAGATTTTATGGGTATTTTTAGAAGTTTTTTTTTTTTTTTTTTAGTTTTTTTTTCCCTAAAAGTGTGCATCATCTTTTGAGTCAAATTCTGACACTAATCGGTGAGTTATAATAATAATGCATTTGTGCTGTTACCAAACAAATTATATCAGTATCAACAAAATTCATCTTTGCACTGCAGAGGAAACACAGAAGCTGCATCTGAAGAGACATTTAGATGAGACCTATTTATACACTATTTAATTCAGCTCAGAGGGACATGAATGCATTTAATCTGCAGTTACAAATGCATATGTATTTTATTTTAAACATAAAACATTAAATTCTGATATTTGTAATTATTTAAAAAATGAAGATACTTTAAATGTGAAATTAAAACCACCAGTAGGTGGCAGCAAGTCAGTGTTAATAACAGAGTCATTGCAATTGAACCGAATCATTTAAACAGTTCATTCATTCAGGAAAGAAACACATTCATGATGCAAAAACAGCCAATATGGTGTCTAAAACGTAAATCTCTTGTTTATTGCACTGTTGCATAAAATCAATATCACATTTGTAATCATGCAGTATTTTAGAGGTGAAAACTGGCACTCAGTGTGTGGTATTTTTATGCGTAACTGTGTGTGTCACTATCAACATGAATGGTGCTTAGTCTTTCACAAAACATAGCTAACTTAGGGACATCATAACTAGTCACCATATTGATCTACGGTCTTAAATGTAAGAATAACCATCACACTGACCCCAAACATGTAATTGAGAGAGCACAGTGTTTCCTGCATGTAAACTCTTGAGTCCTGAAGCCGTGTTTTCACGTGCCTGTCCTCTGGTCTGGTCTCTCCCTGTAGAGTTTGTGCCGTACGTCTTCCAGGTGATGTCTCTGCTGCTGGAGATCCACAGCCACTCCATCCCGTCGTCCTACATGGCCCTGTTCCCTCATCTCCTGCAGCCGGTGCTGTGGGAGCGCACAGGAAACATCCCTCCTCTGGTGCGTCTGCTGCAGGCCTATCTGGAGAAAGGAGCCGCCGCCATCGCCAGCTCAGCGTCTGACAAGATCGTGAGTGTTAGAGGATGACCTCTGGTGGACCTCACCTCAATACCTTCCCATTCAATTGATCTAACCTTCTTTCATTTTCCCCAGCCTGGTCTTCTCGGAGTATTCCAGAAGCTCATCGCATCCAAGGCTAATGACCATCAAGGCTTCTATCTGTTGAACAGTATAGTGGAGCACATGCCTCCGTAAGCCGTTCATTATGAATACACAAGAATTAAAGATCTGTCACGTGTCTGTGCTCATTGGCTTGTGTTTGTGTGCAGAGATTCCATCACCCAGTACAGGAAGCAGATCTTTATTCTGCTCTTCCAGAGGCTGCAGAGCTCCAAAACCACAAAATTTGTCAAGAGTAAGAAATTGCTGTCATAGTTTGCTTTTAACTCCATATTTACATGAGCCCTGTTGTTAAAAGTGTTGAACTGTCACGCTTTCTCTCTTCACAGGTTTCCTTGTGTTTATCAACCTTTATGGTGTGAAATACGGTGCCATTGCCCTGCAGGAGATCTTTGATAGCATCCAGCCAAAGCAAGTAGCTTTATTCTTCTGAACGCATCCAGTCATAATCTTGCATTGTAGATATTTCTGACTGGATTATTGATGTGTTTCCATCAAAGTGCAGGTGTTGTGGGTTTTTGTGGGGTTTTAGGGTCATTGCACACAGAGTCAGAAATTTTCATATGCGTGTTTTTGTTTTTTTTGTTTTTTTCGTTTTTGTCATCCTTTCCTATCAAAATGCTTGCTAAGGATGCAAAAACGCAGAAAATCAAACCTGATCTGAACTTTATGACGGATGAAAGTTTCAGATGCAGTGTGCAAACGTGATCGACAAAACATGAGGTGGTGTTTATTTTTTAACATGAGGAAATGACCTTTGAAGTCTTAAATTGCACCAGAAAGTCTTAATTATGATTCCAAGAGCTCTTAAGTTTGGGGACGTAAAGACCTGTGTTGCGATATGGTTTAATGTGACGATTAAACTTTAAAGTCTATGATTTCATTGAATATGAGCGCTGGATGTTTCAAAGTCCGGTGTTGTGCTGTATTGTGTACTGCCTTTACTGAGGAAACGTTATATCTCTGCTGAAAGCGCCATCTGCTGGCAGAGAATGAATGTGCATTTTCAAAAGGCCTGTTCAGACCAATGCGAAAATCCACCCATGTTTTTACCCAGAGCTCGTGAACTGGTGGATCCATAAGAAGACAATGCATTATAAAGATCGACACAGTAAAATGTATTTAGGGGGCGTGATTATATATCGTCTGCGACAATATCTAATGTGTGCAATTTGACATTTATCAAATATATCACGAAAAGCAAACAAAACGCACCTACAGAGTGCATGCATACATTGAGATGAAGTCTAGTGAGGTTAAACTAGTGTGTGTATGCATTTAGAGTGTTTTTCACCATGATTCAGTCTATTAAAATTCATTTAGAATGATCACATTATTCAAGATATGGGGCAGATATGTAGATATTTATATCATTTCAGTGCTGTTTTTTTTTTTTCTCCAAAACTCAGCATGATTACAAATGTGGTATAGATTTTATACAACAGTTCAATAACAAGAAGTTATGTTTTAGAAACCATATTTCCTGTTTTCCTCATTCCAAACACAGCCACAGCACTGTTTTGTGTCTCAGAGAAACATTTAAATTATTTGGTTACAGTGATTTATATAACAGTGACTTGTTGCCACCTACTTTTAAAGTATCTCCTCTTTTTTTTTTTTTTTTTTTTTCCAAACACCAGTTTTTAATGTTTTGTTACATTTATATATTCATTTGTAACTGCAGGTTAAAGCATTCCATGTCCTTCTGATCTGCATTAAACAGTGTGTAAATACATATAAATGCAGCTTCTGTGTTGATACTGATATGATTTGTTTGGTAACAGCCTAAATGTAAGAATTTGACTCAAAAGATGATGCACACTTTTAGAAAAAAATGGCTTTATAAAGGTAAAAGTTCCCAAACATCAGGAGTCAGCTGTCTACAGTACACCTAAGATACCAATCCAATCTATAAAATTCCAGAAAATATTTTTGTCAGTATCGCACACCCCTAATTCACGTTGTTTAATGCAATGTTTTGATGATTGTTTAAATGAATATAATAATTAATATTTTGGACTCTGAGGCTGAAATGTGAAGTTATCATTTTATAGAACTTTTTGTTTTTGTGTAAACTTGTATCTGAATTGTAAATTGTGCTTTTTACAATCATTTTACAGTTTAATATGTTACTATAGACATTATCTTATTTGTGTGAGTCTTAAAAAAAGGTCTTAAGTTTGAGTTTAAAATCCTGCAGACCCCTGGAGGTGTTGGGTTATTTTTATGTTTCGATCGTTTTAATAGTTTTCTGTTGTTTCAGGATGTTTGGCATGGTGGTGGAGAAGATTGTGATTCCTGAGGTGCAGAAGGTCTCAGGGCAGGTGGAGAAGAAGATCTGTGCTGTGGGCATCACTAAGATCCTCACCGAGTGTCCTGCCATGATGGACACGGAGTACACCAAACTCTGGTGAGACACTGCCAGCTTATTGACCATAACATTGAAGAAATACACCTTCATATGATAAACATGGTTTTGTTATATGTATGTATGTATGTATGTATACATGAACAGCTTAGATGCAAAAGCCTCAAAAGCTTTTCATCTCAAATTAGCATTTGTATCAGGTCCCTCTTAGTTTCAGTAATTTCACTTTAAGGCGAGACACTGCAGGTGAATAGGTTCAAAGAAATTAACTAATAGTTATCACCTTACTTTACCAGTTGATTGGTTAAATTGATAATTGCAGACATTTTTTTGTGTTACAAGTTTTCTAAAATGTTAGGTTTAAATATGCAAATGAGCCATTAATGAAATATGTGCTAATTTGCATAAATTTCTAGTACAAAAATCTAAACACTGGATGAAGTCAGTTTCAAAATTCGTGTTTAATTTTTTTGACATACTAGAGTCAAATGTTTTACAGAGGAGATTTTGGGGATCTCATTTTGTCACTCCATAATTTTGAAAAAACTTTGAACAGGCAGAAAACTGTCAGAAAACCATAAAATAAAATGTATAAAATCAAGCAAATTATATATGAACAAAAACTTTCAGGATACAGACAGGAATAAAAATGTAAAGTGTGGTGTGTGTAAGTGCTGCTGAAGTGGAGATTTATGGCTCAGTGTAGGAGAAAACACTCATTTTGAGAAAACGGCCTTTAAAATTATGTATTGTAATTGAAATCTATTGACACAACTACATAAAGTGCTATAAAAGAAACACTTAACAGTGTCTTTTGTCCTTTTTTTTTTTTTTTACTACTAGTCTGAAAAAACACTGAAAAACCAAAAAGCCCAAAATCTCTCAAAACAGCATTTTAGCCTGCAGTGTCTCCACTTAATGGCAATGTATAGGTTCTTTTCTATGCAATTAAAGTGAAATAACTGAACGTAAATATGAGAATTTCAGATGGCACTTAGAGATTTTTGCATTTGAACTCTTCGTATTTATATATTTATTATTATTTTATTTTATTTTATTTTTTATTTATTTTTTCCCAGGGAGATGCTTTGAGTCACAATGTCCGGTTGAGACAGCTATCCAGATACAAAATCATTGTTAAAAACAATGAGATATCTAATGATTTTAACAAAAACTCTTATTATATTTTAAAAGTTTTTCTGAAAAGTAAATACACAATATAAGAAACTTTTGTTTTTCATTGACTCGAACAAGATAACCTGTTCTTTTCAAATCAAACTGATGAACTAAACAACATTGGGTGAGAATTGTCTGTTTTTGCTGTTTAGGACTCCATTGCTGCAGGCTCTGATCGGTCTGTTCGAGTTACCGGAGGACGACAGCATCCCAGACGACGAGCACTTCATAGACATCGAGGACACTCCGGGATACCAGACCGCTTTCTCACAGCTGGCTTTTGCGGGCAAGAAAGAGCACGACCCCATCGGAGACGCCGTCAGCAACCCCAAAATCCTCCTGGCTCAGTCCTTACACAAACTGTCCACCGCGTGTCCCGGACGGGTGAGTTTAATGACTATAGTGAGCTGAGAACGTGTCCGGAGCTGTTGATCTGAGTGAGTGAGTGTGTGTCCGCAGGTGCCCTCCATGTTGAGCACCAGTCTGCCGGCGGAGGCGCTTCAGTTCCTGCAGGGCTATCTCCAGGCGGCCACGGTTCAGCTGGTGTAGACTCCTCACCGCAGAGAAAGTGGACCTCCGACGCTCTCGAGACACCCAGACCGATCCCACCACACCAGACGCCCAGAGGACTCACGAGCGCAGTGACACGCGGCAGACGGCAGACGGATTTTTAAGGGATTGTTTTAATGAGTTGTGTGATGAATCATGTTTGGGTTTAGGGGCTGATCGTCTCACTGGGGGCCTCTGCTCATGTTCAATTATTGGAGTCCATTCCACACATTATCGTTTAGTTTGGCGTCTCACCCAACCGTACGTCCGGCAGTATTTGGAAATGTCGCCGTTTACAAACATTGAACAGCACTTGGGATCTGGCGGACATTTGGTGGCATCTTTAAAATGAGTGGGGAAAAGCGTTTTCAGTTGTTTTTCCTGTAGTTTTGGAGGTGTTTTTACTGTATAAACAGTTGTTTCGCATTGCAGAACGTGTTAGTCATATGTGTGTCGCATGTCATCCACCATGTTTTGTCTTCATATCTTAGTTTTGCTGCTCTAGTTGTTAATAAATAAAATATAGCACTTGTTTAACAAGTTGGCTCATGTTTGGTTTTGTTCTAAGAAGGTTTCCGTCCCAAGGTTCACGATCCATTTTCCACATGCCGCTGATCTAAACAGTCATGTGATCTAGCTGATCTAGTGTATTTCACAGGTCAATGCATTCTGGAATAAATGCTCAAAATAATCCATGTCAGAAGTCATGTATTGATTATCCATAATGCAAGTCAAGATTTATATTAAAATGAGTTTAATGTGTTGAACTATCCACACTGTCACAACTTACAAATAGATGTTTTTTTCAACAATATGTCCTGCTCTAGTTTTGTCCTGTTATTCATATTCGTTAAGTTATTTATAACATAAAGTCAAATTAAAATGCTTTTGTCTTTATTTTCAAGTTTTTAGATTTTTATCTTTTTATTTTTATTGGTTTATTTTTGGTTTTAGTGCTTCAAGATGTATGTGTAATAGTTTTAGTTTTCAATTAACGATAATAACCCTAGTTTGAGCTCAGTCAACACATTAATTAGCGACAGGCCAATTTATATACTTTTATAGTTTTTATATTTTGAATTATGTTTTATAGTTATTTTATTTTTAATTATTTTATGTGAATTTTTCATTTTTATTACTATTGTTTTATATTACTATTTAGTGTAGCAAATTGGCTCAAAAGAGAAATGTGACCCTGGACCACATAAGGGTCAATTATTATTTTTTTTATTTTTTTTTTTATTTATTTTTTTTTTTAATTGATGTATGGTGTGTTAGGATAGAACAATATTTGGCCAAGATGAAACTATTTGAAAATCTGGAATCTGAGGTTGCAAAAAAAAAATCAAAATACTGAGAAAATCGTTTTTAATATTGTCCAAATGAAGTTTAAGAATGTAAGTTTGAGATTTGTGGAACATGATTTTTACTTAATATCCTAATGATTTTTGGCATAGGAGAAATCATTTTGACCCATACAGTGGCTACTGCTGCAAATATACCTGTGCTACTTAAGACTGGTTTTGTGCTCCAGGGTCACAAATGTATATAAAAATTATAATTGATTACAATTATTTGTCTCAGCTGCAAGCAGTAACAGTTTTATTAACTAAAAACACAATCACTCATAAAAGATTGGAAGTGAGCAAGAACAGTTGACTTGGAGGCAGACATGGAGATCTTTTGTTGTTCATTTGTTTAGAATACTCAAAACTAATTGAGGAACCCTGTTCTACACTATTCCTCCTCTAATTCAGGAGGACTCATCCTAAAGTCAAAATGATAATCCTTGGACTTCCTTTGTCGTACAGGTTGAGACATCTCTGCAGAAGGGGCCATAGCATCCTTCATAGTACACTCAGCATCATCCACTGGTTAGTTGCCAACTCCAAAGATGACTGCGGCACTGAAGCCACAGATAAACCATGATGATGAAGTGTGCTCTTTTCCTCTATGGAGCTCAGTTTTCCCTCTGTATGATGTTGTACAGAGTAGACACCCCCAGAGGCACTTGTTGAAGGGTTGGCTGATCCACCAGTCGCTGTAGTGACTCATCATCCCCCTCCAACATCTCTGAAACATTGAGAAATGCATGGTTTTATACGATTGTAGTAGACCACTACAGTTGCACCCCTCTTAATGGACTGTATCTGATACAACACATCAGACAATCACTAAGTGACTTTAAAAGGATATACCCTGAGCTGAGAGGCAAGCAGCTACCGTCCGATCATCAGGATGGAATGAGAGCTAGAGCTGAGTGTCTTCAGCATAGCAGTGATATGAAAAGCCATGTTTCTGAATGGCAGAACCTAGTGATGTCATGTAGACAAAGAAGAGAAGCGGTCCAAGAACTGAGCCCTGAGGTACTCCAGTAGCTAGATATTGCGACTTGGACACCTCTCCTCTCCAAGATACTTTAAAGGACCTATATGAGAGGTAAGACTGCTGATTTGACAGTTGTCCAAAAGACGACCATTGACACCTTGCACAACGAGGGCAAGACACAAAAGGTCATTGCAAAAGAGGCTGGCTGTTCACAGAGCCCGGTGTCCAAGCACATTAATAGAGAGGCAAAGGGAAGGAAACGATGTGGTAGAAAAAAGTGCACAAGCAATAGGGATAACCACACCCTGGAGAGAATTGTGAAACAAAACCCATTCAAAAATGTGGGGGAGATTGACAAAGACTGGACTGCAGCCGGAGTCAGTGCTTCAAGAACCACTACACACAGACGAATGCAAGACATGGGTTTCAGCTGTCGCACTCCTTGTGTCAAGCCACTCTTGAACAACAGACAGCGTCAGAAGCGTCTCGTCTGGGCTAAAGACAAAACAGACTGCACTGCTGCTGAGTGCTCCAAAGTTATGTTCTCTGATGAAAGTAAATTTGGCATTTCCTTTGGAAATCAGGGTCCCAGAGTCTGGAGGAAGAGAGGAGAGGCACAGAATCCACGTTGCTTGAGGTCCAGTGTAGTTTCCACAGTCAGCGATGGTTTGGAGTGCAGTGTCATCTGCTGGTGTTGGTCCACTGGGTTTTCTGAGGTCCAAGGTCAACGCAGCTGTATACCAGGACGTTTTAGAGCACTTCATGCTTCCTGCTGCTGACCAACTTTATGGAGATGCAGATTTCATTTTCTAACAGGACTTGACACCTGCACACAGTGCCAAAGCTACCAGTACCTGATTTAAGGACCATGGTATCCCTGCTCTTAATTGGCCAACAAACTCGCCTGACCTTAACCCCACAGAAAATCTATGGGGTATTGTGAAGAGGAAGATGCGATATGCCAGACCCAACAATGCAGAAGAGCTGAAGGCCACTATCAGAGCAACCTGGGTCTCATAACACCAGCAGTGCCACAGACTGATCCACTCCATGCCACGCCGCATCGCTGCAGTCATTCAGGCAAAAGCAGCCCTAACTATTGAGTGCTGTACATGCTCATACTTTTCATGTTCATACTTTTCAGTTGGCCAAGATTTCTAAAAATCCTTTCTTTGTATTGGTCTTAAATAATATTCTAATTTTCTGAGAGACTGAATTTGGGGTTTTCATTAGTTGTCAGTTATAATCATCAAAATTAAAAGAAATAAACACTTGAAATATATCAGTCTGTGTGGAATGAATGTATACATTATACAAGTTTCACTTCATGAATCGAATTAGTGAAATAAATAAACTTTTCGAAGATATTCTAATTATATGACCAGCACCTGTGTAGTCCACTGAAGATCTGCCAAAACCAGGTCCATCAGTTTAGAAAGTAAAAGGGGACTTACACAAGCTAAAACTTAAAACCAACAAACATTTGCTAGACTAGCCAACGCATCATCTATCCTTAGAAAGTGATAAACATCTTCCTGTGTAACCTCATACACATAACTTCCCATAGTCAATACAGAAATGTAGACTTCTGACTTGTACCGCTGGAGCTACTAATGGGCTACAAAAAGAGTGAATGATGCTGTTGTCCAGCATTTGCTTTATGTGGTCTGTCACTTCC
This sequence comes from Garra rufa, assembly GCF_049309525.1. NCBI lineage: Eukaryota > Metazoa > Chordata > Actinopteri > Cypriniformes > Cyprinidae > Garra > Garra rufa. The sequence continues at coordinate 41,595,843 of NC_133380.1, read as the reverse complement.
TGTTGTAAATGGAGTGAACCCGATGAGGGGCAATCTTAATAGGTGAAGCAGTCCTGTATCGATCTGGTGACTGACTAAATGTGTCCTACCTGAATCAGTATCCTTAGTACACAAAAGTTGATTATAACACTCTAGTATTTGGCGATTAGCATGCATTTGTGCTGCATTAAATCCTCTAGAGTCCAATTGAAGATGGGCAATCAGGGTATCAGCAGATCACAGTTTGATCATCCCCCTCTTGTTCTACTTCCGTCCCTTCACCCACCTCTGTATTTGTAAACAGAACCACAATTTTCATTCCATCATGAAGAGTATGAGCTTCCTCTGTTACATTAATAACACAAACACAGATACTAACACATCACAATGACAGAATAAAGAACCAGGCTCCAACATACCTTCTATTTCTCCTGGTGGCGCTCCATCAACCGAACCCTAAATTAATACTTCTCCACATGGGGGTATTTGGGTGTCTCCACAAACTACCACTGGCATAGAAGGAGCAGATCCCCCATCAAATAGCAGCATAACTCTTTCAAATCTAATTTTGTGACAAGGCACTCCCTGGTAACATTTCTCCAGGGCTAAAGTCTGCCACTGCAAAATCAGCTACTACAGCCAAAGAATCAAACTGACAGATAGTTGTCCATCAGCCTACAATACCATCGTATCTTCTTTCACCACTAACAAACTACCATTATACTCTACTAAATTAAAATACTAATTTATTTCTATAGATGATGCATTGGACTATTTTATCTTTCTTTCTATTTTAAAAATGTTTGTCTGGAACTCTTGAGGTTTAAGTGTAACAGGAAAGAGAATTCGATCCCACGAAAGGTCAAGATTTTGGAGGCTCTGCTCCAGAATGACAAAGACACCTGCACCAACACCCAGGGTCATCACTAGGGAGACAGAGGTCATAGGGCCTCGAGGTCTTGGGGGCCAACGATCACCCCGCACCTGAATGTGATTCTGTGATGAGTCCTTCACCATGAGAGGACCATATACACTGACCTCAAGCCTGTAAGCTGACAAACATCCCTCACATTTCACCTGACCACAAACATTGATTTTGCTCTGAGACACTTTCTTGATGTTTCTCCTGCTCTTTTTCTAGCAAAAACTCTCTCATCACTAAATTAAAACTTAAAGTGAAGGCCTGATTATTTCAGGGGCCTTGTCACAAGTCCATTGTTTTTGAATGTCGGTGTTACTATATTTTCACACTTAAAACAATAATTGGTATTCATCTTGTCCTCTTTTAAGCTAAGAAATAAATCATCTGGTAGTTCTTTCTCAAGTGGTTCCATTGTTGCCAGCATTAAGCCGGAGTATGATTTAGTGGACTATAACACTTTTAATTATCAGGAAAATTACTTATCTGTAACAGTTTTGGTTCAATATACTTACCTGTTGATCAAAACTTGCTTTAAGGTTACACTAGAATTTTTGCAACACAACATTTTATCACTTTGATGAGAAGATTGTGTTTTCCTGAATAACATTCTTCTTTGGTAACTGATCAAGCAGACTTGCTGGAATAGTATGTCTCTAAAGAACCCTAACATGTCTTCTAAGTAAAGAGTAATTGCTGAACTTCTTAAGTTTCAGAGGGGGTGTACTCATTTATGCTGTGCACACATTTCAATTAGAACAGATTTACAAAGTGTGAACTTTTAGTTGTTGTTTGTCTGAACTGCACAGTAAAACTGTGTTCTGCTGTATATGCTGTGAAATGTGTTGGCCTCCTTAATGATTTTTTTGTGGCCCCCCCACATCATGTTGAGATCCAAAGAAATTCAGGAACAAATGAGAAAGAAAGTAATTGAGATCTATCAGTCTGGAAAAGGTTATAAAGCCATTTCTAAAGCTTTGGGACTTCAGCGAACCACAGTGAGAGCCATTATCCACAAAAGGCCAAAACATGGAACAGTGGCGAACCTTCCAGGAGTGGCCGACCGACCCAAAATTACCCCAAGAGCGCAGCAATGACTCATCTAAGAGGTCACAAAAGACCCCACAACAACATCTAAAGAACTGTAGACCTCTCTGCCTCAGTTAAGGTCAGTGTTCATGACTCCACCATAAGAAAGACACTGGGCAAATGGCCTGCATGGCAGAGTTCCGAGACGAAAACCGCTGATGAGCAAAAAGAACATAAAGGCTCGTCTCAGTTTTGCCAGAACACATCTTGATGATCCCCAAGACTTTTGGGAAAATACTCTGTGGACTGACGAGACAAAAGTTGAACTTTTTGGAAGGTGTGTGTCCCATCACATCTGGCGTAAAAGTAACACAGCATTTCAGAAAAAGAACATCATACCAACAGTAAAATCTGGTGGTGGTAGTGTGATCGTCTGGGGCTGTTTTGCTGCTTCTGGACCTGGAAAGACTGTGATAAATGGAACCATGAATTCTGCTGTCTACCAAAAAAACCCTGAAGGACAATATCCGGCCATCTGTTGGTGACCTCAAGCTGAAGCGAACTTGGGTTCTGCAGCAGGACAATGATCCAAAACACACCAGCAAATCCACCTCTGAATGGCTGAAGAAAAACAAATTGAAGACTGTGGAGTGGCCTAGTCAAAATCCTGACCTGAATCCTATTGAGATGCTGTGGCATCACCTTAAAAAGGTGGTTGAATGTGGCTGAATTACAACAATTCTGCCAAGATGAGTGGACCACAATTCCTGCACAGCGCTGTAACAGACTCATCGCAAGTTATGGCAAACGCTTGATCGCAGTTGTTGCTGCTAAGGGTGGCCCAACCAGTTATTAAGTTTAGGGGGCAAACACTTTTTCACACAGGGCCATGTGGGTTTTGAGTTTGTTTTCCCTTCATAATAAAAAAACTTTATTCAAAAACTGCATGTTGTTTACTTGTGTTATCTTTGATTAATATTTTAATTTATTTGATGATCTGAAACATTAAAGTGTGACAAAAAAATAAAAACTCAGCAACACTTTTCCACACCACTGTATGTGTGATGAATAAATGTTTAAAAGTATTGTGTGTAGTCTATCAGCAAATATGAGCTCATAAAAACTTTTTTTTTTTAAACTGCTGAAGCATAGTTTCTTGGATTCATATGTGGTTGTCATTGAGAACTCTGTGGGCCATGTGAGACCACTACTGCACCTGCACAAGCCTTTTCTTGGGCAGTTTAGTCATTTGCCTGCATGGACACGGACAGATGCGCTCATACAGGGCTGGCACTGAAGGTCTTTCACATGAGAGCCGTGTGCGTGTTAGAAGAGCTCTGCTAGTATTATGTGTTCTTACTCTGTCACTGTCTGACAATGAAAAGAGCTTCATCAAGACTTCATCAGCTCAAAGAACAGCTCCTTCAGGCCATGGATGCTCAAAATAACGTGAGTTATAGACCCAAGTAATGACTACAATCCTTCACGGTGTTGTCTAGTATAGCGGTGCTGGATATGCATCATCAGTAGTAACTGTCTCTTCATTTAACTATGCATTTTAACTACATACTGCATTTTCTATCCATTCTTTCAGTGCTTTATGTGGAGAGTATTAGGAAAGCATTATTTCAACTGCATGCTTTTCTTTCTTTCTTCTGTTGAATGCAGAAGAAGATATTTTGAATAATGTTGGTAGCAGTTGCTGATCCCCATTGACTTCCATAGTATGAAGAAACACACTATAGACGTCAATAGGGGTAATGTAAAATCATCTAAAAAGTTGTTTGCTATTTTGCTCAGTCTCACTGTGCTGAGGTTTATTTTCATTCTTTAACTCCCTGGGGCGTTTTTCACAGATTCTAAGAGAAATGGGTATGCAAGCGTGTCACATTTGCATTTGCAACCACAACTGCTAACTGTGATGTGAAAGAGTCTCTGCAGGTGCACATGTGAGAGCACATTCAAATACACAAGCCCCCAATACTTTCCTGAATATGATCAGCCTCAGAAAAACAGACAGGAACATACAGAAACATTATTAGTCATGTGAAATCATTAAGCATTGTAGGGTTTTTTTAATGCATGGAAGATATTATGAAATGACATTAGCTTAATTCTGTCTGTCAGCAGATACAGAACATGATGGCTGTACTGGATGTGATATGCTGCCTGGAAAGTTACCCCATGACTAAAGAGGCTCTAATGGTAAGAAAATAACTTACTATGTTACAATGAATTAACCCCAACAACACAATACAATGCAATTTTATTTATAGAGCACAATTTAAAAACAACTGAAGTTGGCCAAAGTGCTTTAGATCACCATACGACAATTAAAACACACAGCAACAAAAAACACAATTATAAAACAGAACAGAACAGATTCATAAAACAACAGATCAAGATATATTAAGAATAGGTCTTTAGAGGTCTTAAGATTTGAAAACAGACAAGGTTGGGGCAGTTCCGATATGAAACGGGAGACTATTCTATAGTATTGGGCCAACAACAGAAAAAGCATGGTCACCTCTGGTTTTTAGTCTTGTCTTAGGCACTTGCAACAGATCCTAATTAGTAGATCTGAATGGTCTTGATGGAGTCCAATGCTGTAACAGATCAGTTCAGTGTTGCCAACTTTTTTCAATGGAAAGTAGCTAAACCCTTCTTGAAAAGTCGCCAAATGTCGCTAAATGACGTCATGCGCTCATTAGCATATTCATGACGTCAGTACGTCGTATTGTCTTGCGTCTCTGTGCTCACATACTGCTATTTAATGCAGCCAAATTCAATGAAACTGTTTTCATTTATGTATTTCATTGATATATTGATATATTTTATGGTTTCTTTCGCCAGACAACGGAGTAAATATGAAATAGTGACTGAAACGCGGCCCATTAGGACTATATAACCAGCTCTCGAAGATATTTATCTTCACTAAAATCGTTATTCATAATCACGACATTGTCTGATGAAATCAAATACACATACAATTAAGACAATGGCTGTGCTGTAACTTCGGCTATACTTGCATGTAAAATAGAGTTAAGAAGCATCAGAATATCCTTTTTTATCTGAAAGTGCTCTGCCGCTCACTGAACAGAGCAGACGCAGACAGAAAGAGAGGAAAAGCACGACTTCGCGCTCGCGCGGCAGTACCAGAGAGTCTAATAAACTAAATAAGGTTTGTCCAAGAAGTCGCTACATTTGTCGCTAGCCGCTTTTTAAAAAAAAAAAAGTCGCTAAGGGGGTCTGAAAAGTCGCTAAATCTAGCGACAAAGTCGCCAAGTTGGCAACACTGGATCAGTTAAGTGCTGTGGGGCCTAACTGTGAAGAGATTTCAAAAACAAACATTAAGATTTTAAAATCGATTCTATACTTAACTGGCAACCAATGAAGTGAGATTAAAACCGGTGTAATAGTCTCATATTTGTGTTTCCAGTAAGAAGCTGAGCTGCTGTGTTCTGAACTAGCTGCAAAAGAGAAACATAGGACTGAGAAACTCCAACATACAGAGAACTGCAGTAGTCTAGCTGAGATGTTACAAATGCATGCATAGCTATTTCAAGCTTCTTTATAGATAGAAATGCCTTCACTTTTGAAAGATGACAGATATGATAAAAACAGGATTTGACCACAGTACTTATCTGCTTATTAAATTTGAGGTTATTGTCAAACCAAACACCCAAGTGTAGAGATTTAGTTTTGAAATCGTGTAAACAGTGTTCATTGGGACCAAACACAATATATTCATTTTTCGGGTGCACTAGAACATGTTCTCATGCATGGTGGTTCAAAAATGCATTATTTTTCACATAATTTACATTATTACAATAGCTTTCTCTCCAGGCTGCCACAAATGGCTCGATTAATTTCGGGTTTGATGAATGCCCGCCTTCCAAAAAACTAAATGTGTTGTGATTGGTTAGCAGTCCCACTGCATTGTGATTGGCCAACAGCTTAGACAATATTTCAGTCCTGCCATGCCCATTGTGCTCATTTATTTAATTGTTTACATGCCTAAAGCCAGCTCCAGCATTAGGCTAGTGAAGCTATCTACACTGTATGATGAATAAATCTCTCACCCCAAACTGCACACATCAACGGCGCGGCTCTGACGTGGACACCGATGATCGTCACTCTAGTCAATGCTTGTGTTTACATCAGCCGCAGCTCCGCATGTTTTGGACCCCCTATATCGCACACGTCAACAATGCAGCTCCAGCATGCCTACCGGAGCAGTTCCCTGCTGAAAAAAACAGCATATGCTGGTTAGGCATGTTTTGGTGCTGGGATGCTGGTTTATGCTGGCTCTTTGCTGGTTTATGCTGGTCCTTTGCTGGTTTATGCTGGTCATGTTGCTGGTCAAGGACCAGCATAAACCAGCAAAGGACCAGCATAAACCAGCAAAGGACCAGCATAAACCAGCAAAGGACCAGCATAAACCAGCAAAGGACCAGCTTAAACCAGCAAAGGACCAACATAAACCAGCAAAGGACCAGCTTTAAACCAGCAAAGGACCAGCTTTAAACCAGCAAATGACCAGCATAAACCAGCAAAGAGCCAGCATAAACCAGCAAAGGACCAGCTTAAACCAGCAAAGGACCAGCATAAACCAGCAAAGGACCAGCATAAACCAGCAAATGACCAGCATAAACCAGCAAAGGACCAGCTTTAAACCAGCAAAGGACCAGCTTTAAACCAGCAAATGACCAGCATAAACCAGCAAAGAGCCAGCATAAACCAGCAAAGGACCAGCATAAACCAGCAAAGGACCAGCATAAACCAGCAAAGGACCAGCATAAACCAGCAAAGGACCAGCTTAAACCAGCAAAGGACCAGTATAAACCAGCAAAGGACCAGCATAAACCAGCAAATGACCAGCTTTAAACCAGCAAAGGACCAGCTTTAAACCAGCAAATGACCAGCATAAACCAGCAAAGGACCATCTTAAACCAGCAAAGGACCAGCATAAACCAGCAAATGACCAGCTTTAAACCAGCAAAGGACCAGCTTTAAACCAGCAAAGGACCAGCTTAAACCAGCAAAGGACCAGCATAAACCAGCAAAGGACCAACATAAACCAGCAAAGGACCAGCTTTAAACCAGCAAATGACCAGCATAAACCAGCAAAGAGCCAGCATAAACCAGCAAAGAGCCAGCATAAACCAGCAAAGGACCAACATAAACCAGCAATGGACCAGCATAAACCAGCAAATGACCAGCTTTAAACCAGCAAAGGACCAGCTTTAAACCAGCAAAGGACCAGCATAAACCAGCAAAGAGCCAGCATAAACCAGCAAAGAGCCAGCATAAACCAGCAAAGAGCCAGCATAAACCAGCAAAGGACCAGCTTAAACCAGCAAAGGACCAGCATAAACCAGCAAAGGACCAACATAAACCAGCAAAGGACCAACATAAACCAGCAAAGGACCAGCATAAACCAGCAAATGACCAGCATAAACCAGCAAAGAGCCAGCATAAACCAGCAAAGGACCAGCATAAACCAGCAAAGGACCAACTTTAAACCAGCAAAGGACCAACTTTAAACCAGCAAAGGACCAGCTTTAAACCAGCAAATGACCAGCATAAACCAGCAAATGACCAGCTTTAAACCAGCAAAGGACCAGCTTTAAACCAGCAAATGACCAGCATAAACCAGCAAAGAGCCAGCATAAACCAGCAAAGAGCCAGCATAAACCAGCAAAGGACCAGCTTTAAACCAGCAAAGGACCAGCATAAACCAGCAAAGGGCCAGCATAAACCAGCAAAGGACCATCTTAAACCAGCAAAGGACCAGCATAAACCAGCAAAGGACCAACATAAACCAGCAAAGGACCAGCATAAACCAGCAAAGGACCAGCTTAAACCAGCAAAGAGCCAGCATAAACCAGCAAAGGACCAGCTTAAACCAGCAAAGGACCAGTTTAAACCAGCAAACAACCAGCATAAACCAGCAAAGAGCCAGCATAAACCAGCAAAGGACCAGCTTAAACCAGCAAACAACCAGCATAAACCAGCAAAGAGCCAGCATAAACCAGCAAAGGACCAGCTTAAACCAGCAAACAACCAACATAAACCAGCAAAGGACCAGCATAAACCAGCAAAGGACCAGCTTAAACCAGCAAACAACCAGCATAAACCAGCAAAGAGCCAGCATAAACCAGCAAAGGACCAGCTTAAACCAGCAAATGACCAGCATAAACCAGCAAATGACTAGCATAAACCAGCAAATGACCAGCATAAACCAGCAAATGACCATCATATACCAGCAAAGAGCCAGCATAAACCAGCAAACAACCAGCATAAACCAGCAAAGAGCCAGCATAAACCAGCAAATGACCAGCTTTAAACCAGCAAAGAGCCAGCATAAACCAGCAAAGGACCAGCTTAAACCAGCAAACAACCAGCATAAACCAGCAAAGAGCCAGCATAAACCAGCAAATGACTAGCATAAACCAGCAAATGACCAGCTTTAAACCAGCAAATGACCAGCATAAACCAGCAAAGAGCCAGCATAAACCAGCAAAGGACCAGCTTAAACCAGCAAACAACCATCATAAACCAGCAAAGAGCCAGCATAAACCAGCAAAGGACCAGCATAAACCAGCAAATGACCAGCTTTAAACCAGCAAATGACCAGCATAAACCAGCAAAGGACCAGCATAAACCAGCAAATGACCAGCATAAACCAGCAAATGACCAGCATAAACCAGCAAATGACCAGCATAAACCAGCAAATGACCAGCATATACCAGCAAAGGACCATCTTAAACCAGCAAATGACCAGCATAAACCAGCAAATGACCAGCATAAACCAGCAAATGACCAGCATAAACCAGCAAAGGACCAGCATAAACCAGCAAATGACCAGCATAAACCAGCAAAGAGCCAGCAAAGGACCATCTTAAACCAGCAAATGACCAGCATAAACCAGCAAATGACCAGCATAAACCAGCAAAGAGCCAGAAAAGGACTAGCATAAACCAGCAAATGACTAGCATAAACCAGCAAATGACCAGCATAAACCAGCAAAGGACCAGCATATACCAGCATAAACCAGCAAAGGACCAGCTTAAACCAGCAAATGACCAGCATAAACCAGCAAAGAGCCAGCAAAGGACTAGCATAAACCAGCAAATGACCAGCATAAACCAGCAAATGACCAGCATAAACCAGCAAAGAGCCAGAAAAGGACTAGCATAAACCAGCAAATGACTAGCATAAACCAGCAAATGACCAGCATAAACCAGCAAAGGACCAGCATTAACCAGCAAAGGACCAGCTTAAACCAGCAAATGACCAACATAAACCAGCAAAGAGCCAGCAAAGGACTAGCATAAACCAGCAAATGACCAGCATAAACCAGCAAATGACCAGCATAAACCAGCAAAGGACCAGCATAAACCAGCAAAGAGCCAGCAAAGGACTAGCATAAACCAGCAAATGACCAGCATAAACCAGCAAATGACCAGCATATACCAGCAAAGGACCAGCTTAAACCAGCAAATGACCAGCATAAACCAGCAAAGGACCAGCATTAACCAGCAAAGGACCAGCTTAAACCAGCAAATGACCAACATAAACCAGCAAAGAGCCAGCAAAGGACTAGCATAAACCAGCAAATGACCAGCATAAACCAGCAAATGACCAGCATATACCAGCAAAGGACCAGCTTAAACCAGCAAATGACCAGCATAAACCAGCAAACAATCAGCTTAAACCAGCAAAGGACCAGCATAAACCAGCAAAGAGCCAGCAAAGGACTAGCATAAACCAGCAAAGGACTATCATAAACCAGCAAAGGACCAGCATAAACCAGCAAATGACCAGCATAAACCAGCAAAGGACCAGCATAAACCAGCAAAGGACCAGCATAAACCAGCAAAGGACCAGCATAAACCAGTAAAGGACCAACATAAACCATCTTAAACCAGCATAAACCAGCAAAGGACCAGCATAAACCAGTAAAGGACCACCTTAAACCAGCAAAGGACCAGCATAAACCAGTAAAGGACCAACATAAACCAGCTTAAACCAGCATAAACCAGCAAAGGACCAGCATAAACCAGTAAAGGACCAGCATAAACCAGCTTAAACCAGCATAAACCAGCAAAGGACCATCTTAAACCAGCAAAGGACCAGCATAAACCAGTAAAGGACCAACATAAACCAGCTTAAACCAGCATAAACCAGCAAATGACCAGCATAAACCAGCAAAGGACCAGCATAAACCAGCAAAGGACCAGCATAAACCAGCAAATGACCAGCATAAACCAGCAAAGGACCAGCATAAACCAGTAAAGGACCAACATAAACCAGCATAAACCAGCATAAACCAGCAAAGGACCAGCATAAACCAGCAAATGACCAGCATAAACCAGCAAAGGACCAGCATAAACCAGCAAATGACCAGCATAAACCAGCAAAGGACCAGCATAAACCAGCAAAGGACCATCATAAACCAGCAAAGAGCCAGCATAAACCAGCAAAGGACCATCTTAAACCAGCAAAGGACCAGCATAAACCAGTAAAGGACCAACATAAACCATCTTAAACCATCATAAACCAGCAAAGGACCAGCATAAACCAGTAAAGGACCAGCATAAACCAGCTTAAACCAGCATAAACCAGCAAAGGACCAGCATAAACCAGCAAAGGACCAGCATAAACCAGTAAAGGACCAGCATAAACCAGCTTAAACCAGCATAAACCAGCAAAGGACCAGCATAAACCAGTAAAGGACCAGCATAAACCAGCTTAAACCAGCATAAACCAGCAAAGGACCAGCATAAACCAGTAAAGGACCAGCATAAACCAGCTTAAACCAGCATAAACCAGCAAAGGACCAGCATAAACCAGCTTAAACCAGCATAAACCAGTAAAGGACCAACATAAACCAGCATAAACCAGCAAAGGACCAGCATTAACCAGTAAAGGACCAGCATAAACCAGCATAAACCAGCAAAGGACCAGCATAAACCAGCAAAGGACCAGCATAAACCAGTAAAGGACCAGCATAAACCAGCTTAAACCAGCATAAACCAGCAAAGGACCAGCATAAACCAGTAAAGGACCAGCATAAACCAGCATAAACCAGCAAAGGACCAGCATAAACCAGCAAAGGACCAGCATAAACCAGTAAAGGACCAGCATAAACCATCTTAAACCAGCATAAACCAGCAAAGGACCAGCATAAACCAGTAAAGGACCAGCATAAACCAGCTTAAACCAGCATAAACCAGCAAAGGACCAGCATAAACCACCAAAGGACCAGCATAAACCAGTAAAGGACCAGCATAAACCAGCTTAAACCAGCATAAACCAGTAAAGGACCATCATAAACCAGCTTAAACCAGCATAATCCAGCAAAGGACCATCATAAACCAGTAAAGGACCAGCATAAACCATCTTAAACCAGCATAAACCAGCAAATGACCAGCATAAACCAGCAAATGACCAGCATATACCAGCAAAGGACCATCTTAAACCAGCAAATGACCAGCATAAACCAGCAAATGACCAGCATAAACCAGCAAAGGACCAGCATAAACCAGCAAATGACCAGCATAAACCAGCAAAGAGCCAGCAAAGGACCATCTTAAACCAGCAAATGACCAGCATAAACCAGCAAATGACCAGCATAAACCAGCAAAGAGCCAGAAAAGGACTAGCATAAACCAGCAAATGACTAGCATAAACCAGCAAATGACCAGCATAAACCAGCAAAGGACCAGCATATACCAGCATAAACCAGCAAAGGACCAGCTTAAACCAGCAAATGACCAGCATAAACCAGCAAAGAGCCAGCAAAGGACTAGCATAAACCAGCAAATGACCAGCATAAACCAGCAAATGACCAGCATAAACCAGCAAAGAGCCAGAAAAGGACTAGCATAAACCAGCAAATGACTAGCATAAACCAGCAAATGACCAGCATAAACCAGCAAAGGACCAGCATATACCAGCAAACAACCAGCATAAACCAGCAAAGGACCAGCTTAAACCAGCAAATGACCAACATAAACCAGCAAAGAGCCAGCAAAGGACTAGCATAAACCAGCAAATGACCAGCATAAACCAGCAAATGACCAGCATAAACCAGCAAATGACCAGCATAAACCAGCAAAGGACCAGCATATACCAGCAAAGGACCAGCTTAAACCAGCAAATGACCAGCATAAACCAGCAAACAATCAGCTTAAACCAGCAAAGGACCAGCATAAACCAGCAAAGAGCCAGCAAAGGACTAGCATAAACCAGCAAAGGACTATCATAAACCAGCAAAGGACCAGCATAAACCAGCAAATGACCAGCATAAACCAGCAAATGACCAGCATAAACCAGCAAAGGACCAGCATAAACCAGCAAAGGACCAGCATAAACCAGTAAAGGACCATCTTAAACCAGCAAAGGACCAGCATAAACCAGTAAAGGACCAACATAAACCAGCTTAAACCAGCATAAACCAGCAAAGGACCAGCATAAACCAGCAAATGACCAGCATAAACCAGCAAAGGACCAGCATAAACCAGCAAAGGACCAGCATAAACCAGTAAAGGACCATCTTAAACCAGCAAAGGACCAGCATAAACCAGTAAAGGACCAACATAAACCAGCTTAAACCAGCATAAACCAGCAAAGGACCAGCATAAACCAGTAAAGGACCATCTTAAACCAGCAAAGGACCAGCATAAACCAGTAAAGGACCAACATAAACCAGCTTAAACCAGCATAAACCAGCAAAGGACCAGCATAAACCAGTAAAGGACCAGCATAAACCAGCTTAAACCAGCATAAACCAGCAAAGGACCATCTTAAACCAGCAAAGGACCAGCATAAACCAGTAAAGGACCAACATAAACCAGCTTAAACCAGCATAAACCAGCAAATGACCAGCATAAACCAGCAAAGGACCAGCATAAACCAGCAAAGGACCAGCATAAACCAGCAAATGACCAGCATAAACCAGCAAAGGACCAGCATAAACCAGTAAAGGACCAACATAAACCAGCTTAAACCAGCATAAACCAGCAAAGGACCAGCATAAACCAGCAAATGACCAGCATAAACCAGCAAAGGACCAGCATAAACCAGCAAATGACCAGCATAAACCAGCAAAGGACCAGCATAAACCAGCAAAGGACCATCATAAACCAGCAAAGAGCCAGCATAAACCAGCAAAGGACCATCTTAAACCAGCAAAGGACCAGCATAAACCAGTAAAGGACCAACATAAACCAGCTTAAACCAGCATAAACCAGCAAAGGACCAGCATAAACCAGTAAAGGACCAGCATAAACCAGCTTAAACCAGCATAAACCAGCAAAGGACCAGCATAAACCAGCAAAGGACCAGCATAAACCAGTAAAGGACCAGCATAAACCATCTTAAACCAGCATAAACCAGCAAAGGACCAGCATAAACCAGTAAAGGACCAGCATAAACCAGCTTAAACCAGCATAAACCAGCAAAGGACCAGCATAAACCAGTAAAGGACCAGCATAAACCAGCTTAAACCAGCATAAACCAGCAAAGGACCAGCATAAACCAGTAAAGGACCAGCATAAACCAGCTTAAACCAGCATAAACCAGTAAAGGACCAACATAAACCAGCATAAACCAGCAAAGGACCAGCATTAACCAGTAAAGGACCAGCATAAACCAGCATAAACCAGCAAAGGACCAGCATAAACCAGTAAAGGACCAGCATAAACCAGCTTAAACCAGCATAAACCAGCAAAGGACCAGCATAAACCAGTAAAGGACCAGCATAAACCAGCTTAAACCAGCATAAACCAGCAAAGGACCAGCATAAACCACCAAAGGACCAGCATAAACCAGTAAAGGACCAGCATAAACCAGCTTAAACCAGCATAAACCAGTAAAGGACCAGCATAAACCAGTAAAGGACCAGCATAAACCAGCTTAAACCAGCATAAACCAGCAAATGACCAGCATAAACCAGCTTAAACCAGCGTCCCAGCACCCAAGGATACCTAACCAGCATATGCTGTTTTTTTCAGCAGGGTTTGCGGACACTTTAGTCAATGCTCACGTTTATACGAATTTCCCAGCGGCTAAAGCATCCCAGAAGTGGCTGTCCATGCTACATCACTAAAGTTAAGCGAATCCCCAACTCATCCCTCCTCACTCGCCAACCAATGGAATTTCCGTAGGCGGGATGGACCCCGCGGTGTGACATAACAGCATGCAGAAAACAAAGGCTGTAGTCCAAAGGAGCTGTTCATTGTAGTTCTTGAAAAGGGATTTTTTTTAAACTATACATATCTCCCTTTGAAGTGGACTTTGAAATTTGTAACTTTTTAGATGTTTTTATGACCACACACACCACACACTGGCTAAAATTCAAAAAGTGAAAATCATAATATGACCCCTTTAGGAGGACTGACTCTGTGCTGTGCTAAGACAAAAACCAGACCAGATTTTTTATAGATAGAATTGTGATTTTAACTTTTTCATTTAAAATGGGACAAAAATTAGCCAATGTGGAGTCCAGGTTTGGTTCTTTAAGATGTGGTCTCACTGTGGCAAGTCTGAAGTCATGGGCAACAGTCCCAGTTTGGACAGACAACAAATCAGGGTCAACAGTGTCAATAATCTGCCCAAGAAACATTGTGTGTTTCAGTCTAGAGATAGTCTTGATCAAGGTATTCAGATTAACAGACTCAAGTGGAATCAGAGTATGGAACATCAGCCAATTTATATGACATTGTAGATGTGATGGTGTGGTGTACACTAAAAATGCTAATTAATGGGATGGTTCATCCACAATCAAACATCATTTACTCTCCCTAAAGTTGTTCCAAACCTGTGTGAGTTTCTTTCTTCTGTTGAACACAAAAGAAGATACTTGGAATAATGTTGATAACAGTTGCTAGTTAATGCATTGAGGAATGATTTGATTTGTTTTATTTTAGGAAACCAGGCTTGGAAAGTTGATCAATGAACTGAGAAAAAGAAGCACAGATGAAGATCTTGTTAAACGTTTAAAAAATCTTATCCGACGCTGGCAGGGGCTGGTTGGAGTGAATGAAGTCACGGCAAAAGAGATCTCAAGCTTTGCGGTCAAGTCGACTTCTGCTGAATGTGTTTGTAGATCGACACAAACCCTTACAGAAGACTACGGCAGATCTCTGTTCCAGACTGAGAGGGCTGAAACGTCTCAGGGTTCTGTACCAGATAAAACCATGAAATATCCAAACCGTTTTAGGAGTAAAATACCTGTTCGTGCGATCAAACCATATTCCTCCTCCATCAAGCATTTACAACAAACCACAAGCTTGAAGACCTCTCTGTCCAATCAGCATTCTCAAAATGAACATAATATCATTATCAGAGAAAGAAACACCAGCTCTGCCAGTCACAGCGATGCAAAACACTTTCCAGCAGTCAAAGCAGTACAACCCATGTGCATTACTTCTAATCCACAAAATTCCTCCATCTCAGATTCATACATTCAGATGCATGAGCCTTCAGACCTCCTCAATATACTCAGACCTGCTGCGCTCAACGCTAACATCGATGAGGTCTCCAGCACAGAGACAGACACAAACATAAAGGGTTTTGAGGATAAGACGAGGAAGAATCAGCATAACACTGTCAAACTCCAAAGAGAGGACAGCACTAAAACTGCACATCTGCAACTAGCGTATGACCCTCATGGCCAACAAATCAAACCTATATCAGGCAAAACATTTACAAACGATTGTCAGAGATCAACAGAATGTGAAATCCAGAGTAAAGAGCATTTAAAACACAGCTTTCAGAATAGTTCACTGACTGCAGAAAACTCAGGGAAGAGCTTATCTGTGGGTGAGGACGTCAAGCAAGAGATAAAGAAATCCAGAGAGTGCAGAGAAACACGTGGGTTTATAGCAGAATTGCCAGTGACGGACCTTCCAGGGGTCAGCCGAGAGGTCAGCGAGCGAGACCTGATGAGGATAGGCCAGCAGCGATGGCCCGGTGTGAACGGCTGCTACGATAATCACAATAACTGGTACGACTGGACTCAGTCCATCACCCTGGATCCGTATGGAGATGGGAGTAAACTCAAGATTCTGCCTTATGTTGGCATTGATTATAGACTTTGAGTTTGCAGAGTGTTTCTTACATCTCCAAATGTGGATTCACAACTACAACTGCGTGTTTCTTTTGAGCTAGTCTTCATTGTCCATTGCACCATTGTCACATAAAAAACACACAAAACCAACATGTACACTACCAGTCTATAGTTTGTAGTAATAAACTTTTTTTATGATGATATTTTTGGTGTTTTATGGCTTTATTTGGATAAGACGGTAGCTAGACAGCAAATGAAGTGCGAGAGAGAGATGGGATCAGGAAAGGTCTGTGAGCCAGGACTTGAACTCAGGACGCCCGAAGCATAACACAGCTACATGTTGGCACTAGGGCTGCCTTCAACTAGAGTAGTCGTTCATTTTAAAGGGGTCATAGGATGCCCATTTTCCACAAGTTCATATGATTCTTTAGGGTCTTAATGAAAAGTCTCTAATATACTTTGGTTAGAAATTCTCAATAGTAGTGTTAATAAACACCCTTTTACCTTGTCAAAATCAGCTCTGCAATATTTCAGCTCATTTTAAGACATGGCCCCTTTAAATGCAAATGAGCTCTGCTCGCCCCGCCCCTCTCTGGGACCCTCTCTACTTTAGCTGCATTTAGCCGCGTTTATCGGCGAAACTTACCAACAAGCACATTATTAAGAAAGGCGGTTTGCAAAGATGCATGAAAAAACCCTTATCCTCACTTCTGCTGTGGGTGAAGCTGCATCAGGAATGATTCGCACGAACATAGACGCATATGTAGATCGGGATCGGCTCTTTCCTTTAAAAAACGGATGTAACGCCATCCTCTGCGTCTTCAGCGGCTCAGATGTCGGGAGTAAATGACGACTGCTATGTTCATTATGATATCCAACAACAGAACACCTCAATCTGAGACATTCTTGTCTTCCTCTGCACCTGAGTCACACAATGGCGATCAGAGTCGGACTGTTTCAGCTCGGTGAGGGCGGGGCTAAGGTAAGACACTCATGTCAATCAACTGTGTGTCGTCACACCCACAAGAAGCTGAGAATGACCTGATTTTCAAAAGGGGATATTACTTTTAAAGATTAAAAAAATACCACTGGGTGGATTTTGATCATTGTAGGGTGGTTGTGTACACAAACTGACAACACACATTAATGTTCAAACAACTAGGAAAAGTTAGTTTTGCACCCCTTCAAGCATTAGTCAACTATTGGTGGCATTTATATTAATAAAAATAATCATAATTATGAGTCTTAAATTGCCTACATAACCTAGTAAGTGCTCAAGCACACACATAAAGCTTACCACAGTGCACCGGCAGATATAATACTTAAGTATGTGTCAGGGAAAACAGCAAGGAGACTGCAATAATGTTTTAATAATTTATTGATAAACTAGTGCTTTCTTTGTTTCTTTTGTTTTTCTTTGTTTTGTCATCTTCGCAGTAGTGATGCGCCTGTATGCATTTTTCATACGGATTACATAATCGAAAAATATTTGTTTTCATTTTTAATTGGTTCATTTGAGAGTAGACATTTCAGTCTCTATAGATAAATATATTTTTTCATGTCTGTAAGGCAAGTATACCTGGAGTTTCGCGCTCAAGTTCACAGAGACAGTGACAGCAGAAAGCACATCCTGTTTGCTTTATTTTACAAAAGCGCAACGTATCTTTGATATTGTGAGTGCACACAAATAAACACAGAGTCTTTACAGATTCAAAAGATGTATTACTCTTATCTGTATGACCAGTATTTTAAGAGCAAGTGAGCGGACCGGCGCCTCCATCTGTCATGCAGTGAGCGCTACTATTCAGCTTCCACACTTAGCACAGACACCTCAATAGCACACGTTTTTCTAAGTTAACATTACACCGTGTCTACACCGGACGCGACAGTTGTGCGCCGCAACAGCTAAAGTCTGTCTACACTGGACGCGACAAAGCGACCGTTGCAAATCATTTAAACTGTGTGAGCACGTCATAAATAGAACGCTGCAGCAGATGACTGTCGGGGATTTGCCGTGTCGCGCCGCATCCTGTGTAGACAGCATAATAGGTTCTATTGTATTGTGTCGCGCCGCGCCGCTCGTGTCCGGTGTACACACGGTGTTAGACTGAGCGGTCAGGTAAAGTTGGTACTACATACATCTTTCAGATGAAAGCCATATTTGAGTTTAATGAATGATAGGTGAGCGTTTGGATGTCCTGCCCCATGTACTACATTACCACATCACCCCTCACTGACTGTGTGATTTCTCCACTTCCTGTGGATTATTTTCTGAAACTAAGTTAATTAAAAAACAGGTAGTCGACTACTAGCTCTATTGGCACACTGCCCACAACTATGGAAGCCCGTTTCCGCCAGGTCAGAAAAAAATCCATGCCTTAAAAAGTCGAAATTATGATTTACTTAAGTCATAATTACGAGATAAAAAGTCGAAATTATGACTTAACAAGTCGAAATTATGAGATAAAAAGTCGAAATTATGACTTACTATGTCGAAATTATGACTTAAAAAGTCGAAATTATGACTTACTTAAGTCATAATTATGACTTACTTAAGTCATAATTATGACTTAAAAAGTCGAAATTATGACTTAAACACATTGATCACATGACCACTTCACGCCTTCCGTTTTGAATCATGATTCGCCTACGATACGCCTTTGAAGTTCCGTTTCCAGGAGTGTTCTAATGATAAACGGGACATTCCAGAACGAATTACCTTCTGTTTGGAGCTCCAAGTTCAGTAGCTACACACCTTATTAATAAAGGATATAACATTTACAGACAAGCAGAATATATAGTAAAATATGAACGCAACGCGCTGAGATGCACGTTAAGCGTTTTCTTGGGGTAGAACGGGGCTTGTAAGTGAAACGTTGGAAAGGGGCAATCATTTATTTATATATATATAAAAACATATTATAATAATATTATTATAAATATATATTATATAAATGCAAATAGATGTGGGCAGGATTTGAACGCAACGCGCTGAGTTGCACGTTAGCCTACGCGTTTTCTGTTGGAGGAAAACGCTTAAAATCAGCGCGTTGCGTTCTTTTTCACCCACTTGCCTTTTAAACGTTAATAATCTGAATAGCCTACTTAGATGTGTTTGTGCCAAATTACTTGTACTTTAGGAGTAATAAAGAAAACCTGAACCCACCAGAAAGCGAGGCTCTTACAGCAGAACTGTTAGTTAGAGCAAATATCTTTAATGAACAAATTCAAAAGAAATCTGTTGTAAAACGTTTAACGTGTCTTAGTGGAAAGGAGAGTGATAATAAAAACACACACATATAGTATTCAGATTATTTAATATGAACTGTACAGTGTACAGGCAAGCGGGTGAACCTGGAATATGAACGCAACGCGCTGAAATTAATATAATATTAATTAATATATAATATAGGCCTACTGTAGGTTAGGCCTAATAATTGTAATGATTTTATGTCAAACAACGAATACATTATATAGAGAAATTGAGCAAAGTTTCAACGGAGTTTTAAGTAACCTCTGTTTTAAAGCGCTTCAATTGGATCTCGAGTCATTTCATTCAGAATCATTTAATTTCGATCGGGACGTATAGCGGCTTCGCAGGATGTATGTGTGTGTGTGTGTGTGTGTGTGTGTGTGTGTGTATATATATAACTGTATACAAGATTTTGACCTTCTCATTTTTATTCATTTCACTCTTTTTTTCCATTAAGCCACCCCCAATTTATTAATAAGGTGTGTCGCTACTGAACTTGGAGCTCCAAACAGAAGGTAATTCGTTCTGGAATGTCCCGTTTATCATTAGAACACTCCTGGAAACGGAACTTCAAAGGCGTATCGTATAGCGAATCATGATTCAAAACGGAAGGCGTGAAGTGGTCATGTGATCAATGTGTTTAAGTCATAATTTCGACTTTTTAAGTCATAATTATGACTTAGGTAAGTCATAATTATGACTTAAGTAAGTCATAATTTCGACTTTTTAAGTCATAATTTCGACATAGTAAGTCATAATTTCGACTTTTTATCTCATAATTTCGACTTGTTAAGTCATAATTTCGACTTTTTATCTCGTAATTATGACTTAAGTAAGTCATAATTTCGACTTTTTAAGGCATGGATTTTTTTTCTGACCTGGCGGAAACGGGCTTCCATAGTTTTTCTTTTTTAATAAATCTGCAAAAATGTCAACAATTCTGTGTTTTTCTGTCAATATGGGGTGCTGTGTGTACATTAATGAGGAAAAACTTGATGAACTTAAATGATTTCAGCAAATGGCTGCAATATAACAAAGAGTGAAACATTTTAGGTTGGTCTGAATACTTTCCGTACCCACTGTAACTTATGAAGACATTTCTCATAATTTAATTCAAGATAATTTTTTAAAAATATTTTATTTTATTTTTCATTGCACTGGGCTAGCTGGCTATCAAAAAAAAAAAAACATTTGGAATATAACTAAAATTTATGTAATATATTTGATTTATTTGTAATCAATATAAGTTATTTAAAATTTTCTCATAATTTAATGTATAAGATTTTTTTAAATATTTTATTTTATTTTTCATTGAACTGGACTATTGGACTATCCAAAAAACAACATTTGGAATATTACTTTAATTTATAATAAATTCTCAGAATATAATTTATGAGAATTTAAAATATTATTATTATTTTTTTAATTAATTTCACAGGGCTACTGGACTATCTAAAATAAATAGTAAGTAGGTAAGGAAGGAAGGAAGGAAATAAAATGTATGTAATAAATTCTCATAATTTTTTAATTTATTTTTAAAATTATTATATTATTTTATTTCATTACACTGGCAGCTGGCCCATCCAAAAAGTAGACATTTCTTTATAGTTATGTATGCATCCTGTGATTTTGGTGGAACTGTGGTATAAAATGAATCATATTTTTTTTTTTTTTTTTAAATACTCCCATTACTCCTATAACATTTTTTTTTTTTTTTTTTTTTGCATTTTAAATAGTTTTTCTTGGATGTTTCTCCATCATTTCAGATCATTTGCACTGCATCTGCTCCGACAATCCAGTCAAAACAGTCATCAGATCATTTTCAATTCAATTTAATTCAATTCAAGTTTATTTGTATAGCGCTTTTCACAATACAAATCGTTGCAAAGCAGCTGTACAAAAAAATGTAGCCTACAATATATTTAGTAGCTTATTGGTGGTGACTACTGTATGTTAAGTCGATGTACATATGGTATAAATATTAAAAACAGTAATGGTGAAATCAAAAACAGATGATGAACACTAATAGTAATGATTATGTGTTGCAATCAAACTTGTAGAAAAATTGTGTGCTGGCTGGCATCATCGGCGGTTCTCTGGGGGGTTGGCATCATCTCTTCTTCTGAATCCAGACTTAATCTTGTGTAATTCCTAGTTACCACGGGATGGAAATATTTGTACGCCACTAAAATTGTACATGCATAAACTGCTTTACATTGTAGCTGCTGCTAATACACTGATATTGCACATTCAGTGTCTACTCAAATGCACAAATATGTAGCCTATACTTTATATCCAGACAGAGATTGCATGAGACGTAATGTATGCGATCACCCAGTGCTGCTGTGTTTTCCAGGCTCAGATCCATTTGAATGCTGAAGCCGTGTTTCCGGCGGTCAGGCTTTGATGGCCTCTCTGTCACGCCGTGTTTTCGCCGGCATCTGCATTCCAGCGGCAGACGGACGGGTCACCGCTGGGACCGTCTGACAGAGGCGCGCGGTCCTCCTCCACCGTCTGTCAGCGTCACCGGTCTGTTTGAATATGCTGCTTGATCCGTCACTGTCAGGCCGCTCGCGCTTCTGCATTCGCCGTACGCTCCTCTGCTGGGAAGCTGCACGCGCCGCTTTAATGCGCCAAACGCATCAGGTTGTCAGCGAGTGTTTGGGAAGAACGAGCCGTGCCGTCTCTCCACCTGATGGGAATGATGAACCACTGACTCCTTTATAAAACCTTGATGCATTTTTGATGGTAAAATACATTCTGGTATACCAATTTAATGCAGAGACTATTGGAAAGCCATTCATAGACTGATTCCTGTAAAGTGTAGACAAGCCCTGTTGCAGCTCGACCATTCAAAACTGATCAAGCTAATATTTTTCTTTATGAGAAAATTATTTTATTTTATTTTTTATTTTATTTTATATCCAAAAATCTGAATTTGGATTGTAACTATAATTTTTAGAATAAATTACATTGGTTTGTAATTTGTATTTATTTTGTAGTAAATTCTCATGATTTAATTTATGAGGGATTATTGCATTTTATTTTATTTTACGATTTTATTAATTGGACTGGGCTATCCAAAACTCTGCATTTAGAACATAACCGTAAGTATTGTAATACATTTAATTTATTTGTAATTTTTATTTATTTGTAATAAATTTGCATAATTTATTTTGTTTAGAAAATTATTTTATTTTAATATTTTATTATTTGGACTGGGCTACTGACCTACCCCAAATCAGCATTTAGAATATTACTTTTTAAGTTTTGTAATTTGTAAGAAATTCTTATATTTTATTGTTTTATTTTATTTTATTATTCATTGCACTGGGCTAAAATCCAAAAATCTGCATTTGAAATATAACTATAATTTTTGTAATAAATTGAATTTATTTTTAATTTATATTTATTTGCCATAAATTCTCATTATTTTATTTTATTTACACTGGACTATCCAAAAATATACATTTTGTAATTTATGGAATAAATTAAATTTATTATTTTATTTTATTTTATTTTATTTTTTATTTTTTTATTTTAACATTATTATACTTTAGACTGGTGTGCCCAAAACTACCCAATCTGCATTTAGAATATAACCAAGTTTAGTAATAAATTTAATTTATATGTAATTTGTAACAAATAAAATAAAATAATAAGAATTTATTACAAATAAATATAAATTAAAAATAAATTCAATTTTTAACAAATTATCTAATTTTATTTTATTTTATTTTATTTTATTTTATTTTATTATTCATTGCACTGGGCTAAAATCCAAAAATCTGCATTTGAAATATAACTATAAATTTTGTAATAAATTGAATTTATTTTTAATTTATATTTATTTGCCATACATTCTCATTGTTTTATTTTATTTACACTGGACTATCCAAAAATATACATTTTGTAATTTATGGAATAAATTAAATTTATTATTTTATTTTATTTTATTTTATTTATTTATTTTTTTTATACTTTAGACTGGTGTGCCCAAAACTACCCAATCTGCATTTAGAATATAACTAAGTTTAGTAATAAATTAAATTTGGTAATTTGTAACAAATAAAATAAAATAATGAGAATTTATTACAAATAAATATAAATTAAAAATAAATTCAATTTGTAACAAATTCTCTCTTTATTTTATTTTATTTTATTTTATTTTATTTTATTTTATTTTATTTTATTTTATTTTATTTTATTTTATTTTATTTTATTTATTTTATTTTATTCATTGCACCGGGCTACTGGACTATCCAAAAATCTAACTATAGTTTTTGTACTAAATGTAATTTATTTTTAATTTGTATTTATTTGTAATAAATTCTCATTACTTTATTTATTTATTTATTTATTATTATTATTATTATTATTATTATTATTATTATTATTATTATTTTATTTATTTATTTATTTTATTTTTTAAACTGGACTGTAATTTATAATTTATTTTATTTACCTCACTTCACTGGACTACTTGAATACTCAAAAATAGGTATATCTATGTAATTTGGCAGTAAAACATATATCATGATACCATTACTGTGATTTAATTTTATAAAACAAAAATATTGTTATCTCAAACACTAAAATCTGCTGCCTTAAGGCACATCAAACTGAAACTATTTTAATTTATTTCTCACACTAAATTGTTCAGCCTACTTTTATTTAAGTATACAGGTCCTTTTCAAAAATTAGCATATTGTGATAAAGTTCATTATTTTCTGTAATGTACTGATAAACATTAGACTTTCATATATTTTATATTCATTACACACAACTGAAGTAGTTCAAGCCTTTTATTGTTTTAATATTGATGATTTTGGCATACAGCTCATGAAAACCCAAAATTCCTATCTCAAAAAATTAGCATATCATGAAAAGGTTCTCTAAACGAGCTATTAACCTAATCATCTGAATCAAGTAATTAACTCTAAACACCTTCAAAAGATTCCTGAGGCTTTTAAAAACTCCCAGCCTGGTTCATTACTCAAAACCGCAATCATGGGTAAGACTGCCGACCTGACTGATGTCCAGAAGGCCATCGTTGACACCCTCAAGCAAGAGGATAAGACACAGAAAGAAATTTCTGAACGAATAGGCTGTTCCCAGAGTGCTGTATCAAGGCACCTCAGTGGGAAGTCTGTGGGAAGGAAAAAGTGTGGCAGAAAACGCTGCACAACGAGAAGAGGTGACCGGACCCTGAGGAAGATTGTGGAGAAGGACCGATTCCAGACCTTGGGGGACCTGCGGAAGCAGTGGACTGAGTCTGGAGTAGAAACATCCAGAGCCACCGTGTACAGGCGTGTGCAAGAAATGGGCTACAGGTGCCGCATTCCCCAGGTCAAGCCACTTTTGAACCAGAAACAGCGGCAGAAGCGCCTGACCTGGGCTACAGAGAAGCAGCACTGGACTGTTGCTCAGTGGTCCAAAGTACTTTTTTCGGATGAAAGCAAATTTTGCATGTCATTCGGAAATCAAGGTGCCAGAGTCTGGAGGAAGACTGGGGAGAGGGAAATGCCAAAATGCCTGAAGTCCAGTGTCAAGTACCCACAGTCAGTGATGGTCTGGGGTGCCATGTCAGCTGCTGGTGTTGGTCCACTGTGTTTTATCAAGGGCAGGGTCAATGCAGCTAGCTATCAGGAGATTTTGGAGCACTTCATGCTTCCATCTGCTGAAAAGCTTTATGGAGATGAAGATTTCATTTTTTAGCACGACTGGTAAATGGTTTACTGACCATGGTAATACTGTGCTCAATTGGCCTGCCAACTCTCCTGACCTGAACCCCATAGAGAATCTGTGGGATATTGTGAAGAGAAAGTTGAGAGACGCAAGACCCAACACTCTGGATGAGCTTAAGGCCGCTATCGAAGCATCCTAGGCCTCCATAACACCTCAGCAGTGCCACAGGCTGATTGCCTCCATGCCACGCCGCATTGAAGCAGACATTTCTGCAAAAGGATTCCCGACCAAGTATTGAGTGCATAACTGAACATAATTATTTGAAGGTTGACTTTTTTTGTATTAAAAACACTTTTCTTTTATTGGTCGGATGAAATATGCTAATTTTTTGAGATAGGAGTTTTGGGTTTTCATGAGCTGTATGCCAAAATCATCAATATTAAAACAATAAAAGGCTTGAACTACTTCAGTTGTGTGTAATGAATCTAAAATATATGAAAGTCTAATGTTTATCAGTACATTACAGAAAATAATGAACTTTATCACAATATGCTAATTTTTTATTTTTTATTTTAAATTTTATTTCCTCAGTTTGTTTTGCTTCACTGGACTGTCCTAAAATAGACATTTCTATATGTTCATGTAATATTTGCAGCAAAATCTCCCTGTCATGATACCATTACTGTGATTTTATTTTTATAAAACTAACCTTTGTTACATTGTTATCTCAAAAGCTAATCTTGTCTTTTAAGGCAGTGTCACACGGAGCAGTGCTGGCTTTCTTTCTCAGACCTTTCAAGAAGAAACGCTCTGCGGCTTTGATAAGGTCCTGGCCGGGACGAGAGCGCCCATCATCTGGAGAGGAGGAGGGTCGGATCTCCAACCAGCGGTGCTCGGATCAAACAGGTGTTACTCCTTCACTTGTGAGGCCAGAATCAAAGGCTGGCTTTATCAGCGAGCGCAGCAGACGAGGCCCGGCTCAAGAGACACACGCGCAGGTTCAAACGCAGCGCCACAAGAAAGAGCAGGAGCCGCTTCTCGTCCTCTGAGGATGTGAGGAGGTACGTTCCTCTAACAATCCCAGAAGAGCTGATGCTGCTGATGGCGTTACAGGGGCCATAAGAAAGACAATTCACAAATGAGATCTATTTAATATCTCAGTTGTTTCTCCTAGATTAAATGGGCAGTAAATGGAGACTTCTAGAAATACAAATGAGTTTAATGACTCATACATGTGCTTTTTTTCATAGGATCCTTTAAACATCTTCTCAGCTTCACTACAGGTGGGCTTTTTATCCTTATAAGCATTGAATACAGTTTATACTTTTTATATTGGTTCATGGTTCACACATTTATGGATTTTTGTTCAAATAAAAACTGCTCTTTAAAGCCACCATCACATAAAGTTGATTGATTGGTTAATTAATTATTTAATTATTTTATTTTATTTTATTATTATTTTATTTTATTTTATTTTATTTATTTTATTACCCCGGACATTTCTATGTGGTATGTAATATTTTGATCAAAATAAACCATTTTATTTTTACATTTATTTTGTTATTTTATTTACCTTTTCATTTCACTACAGATCTATAAAACAATAAACAAAAAAATTATATATTTATATAGTAGATATTTGCATTAAATATACCATATAGATTTTATTTGCTTATTTTATTATTTTTTTAATATTTTTAATTAGTATTATTTTTTTATTTAGTTTATTTGACCTCATTTTAATTTACTACACTGGACAACTGGACTGCCCAGTAAAAAAAAACATTTCTATGCGGTTATGTAATATTTATACCATATTTGATATTATTTGATATTAGTTTATTTTATTATTTTCACCTCACTATACTGAACTATCAAAAATATATGTATTCCTATGTGTTTATGTAATATTTGCATCAAAATAAATATACCATATAGGCTACATTTTATTATTTTTAAAAATATTTTTAATTAAAAAAAATTTAATTTAGTTTATTTGACCTCATTTTAATTTATTACACTGGACTACTGGACTGCCCAGTAAAAAAAACATTTCTATGTGGTTATGTAATATTTATACCATATTTTATTTTATTTTATTTTATTTTATTTTATTTATTTTATTTTATTTTATTTTATTTTATTTTATTTTAATTTAATTTAATTTAATTTAATTTAATTTAATTTAATTTAATTTTATTTAATTTAATTTAATTTAATTTAATTTAATTTAATTTAATTTAATTTTATTTTATTTTATTATTTTATTTTATTTTATTTTATTTTATTTTATTTTATTATTTTATTTATTATTTTCCCCTCACTATACTGAACTATCAAAAAATATATATTTCTATGTGTTTATGTAATATTTGCATCAAAATAAATATACCATATACATTATTTTATTTTATTTTACATTTCTCTGTAGTTATGTAATATTTATACCATATTTTATATATTTTTTATTTTATTTTATTTATTATTTATTATAGTGGAAATCATCTTTTATAGAGCATTATTATTATTTTTTTTTTTTTTGTCCACACTTCAATTTTCTACACAGGACTTCTGGACTTTCCAAAAAATAGACATTTATATATGGCTATGTAATATTTGCAGCAATATAACAACATCTTGATATATACCATGACTGTGATTTTGGTGGAACTATATCTATTTTGTAAAACGTATAAATTGTTATCACCCAAACTAAAGTCTTTACATCTCTGTTTATGTATTTTAGGCCTGTAAGAGATTTTAAGGAGCTGAACGACGCTTGTGGCATAATCGAATGAAACTTGAGGAAACCACATCAAACATCGGAGTGCTCAGGAAGCCATGACTGATGTGATTGTGTTTTGGAGGCAATAACAAACCGAGCATTTCATAATTAATTCCAGATTGCTTTCCACCAAAACATAACATTTGAAATAAAGGTTGCATTAGTCGGTCCGTTCCACACCATAGACCGTCTTAGTCAGAAAAAGCTCGAGTCTAAACTCGCCGATCGATCGCGGCAGATATTTAAAACACCGCCGACTGGCAAGTGCGGCGTTTCTTCCTCGACTGAAGACAGAGGAACGGCCACAATTTACGAGTCTTACCACAGGCGAAGCTCTGCGCTGTAATGCTGAGAATGACAATTCATTTGACCGGATTGGAAATGTGATTCCAGCCGACAGGCCGTAGTTTAAATTCAGTTTTCCGTGCGACTGTGAGAGTGTGTGACAGATTTTACCCACAAACCCTGAAGGCCAGAGCGGTTTGATGAGTTGTGTCACACTGACAGCAGATACATCGAGACCTCGCTCTCGCTCTCTCTCTTTCACTCCAGCTCTGGCCTGGAAAACCATTGCATTAAACAGCATTTATGGAGATACTGTAAAAAAACGCAAGCATGTAAAGATAAGTAGAAGATTCAGAATGTAGGAACTGACTCCTTTTGATTCATTCAATTGTTTCTTAATATACAGTGGTGTGAAAAAGTGTTGGCCCCCTTCCTGATTTTTTTTTTTTTTAAGTTTGTCCCACTTTGATGTTTCAGATCATCAAACTAATTTAAATATTAATCAAAGATAACACAAGTAAACACAACATGCAGTTTTTAAATGAAGGGAAAAAAAAAAAAACACACATGGCCCTGTGTGAAAAATGCAGTTTCAAATTCAGTTTCTCTAGCCACACCCAGGCCTGATTACTGCCACACCTGTTCGCAATCAAGAAATCACTTAAAGGAACCGTATGTAGGATTGTGGCCAAAACTGGTACTGCAATCACTTTCAAAATACTGTAGAACGGTGTATCTGCTCCCGCTCCCCCCCTGACTCGAGGTTGCCAGCTAAGCTGCAGGAGTAGGCTGCTAGTGCTTCAAGGAGCTTTAATGGCAAGTGACGAGTCCTACACAGTAATTTGTTTTTCTTCTGTTAATTATGTTTATGCTTCACAAGAGATGTTTTGCGAAGTAATTATGTATCGCAAAAATTTACAGATGGCGATTAGCCAAATATTTCGTAAAGATGTACTGTAATACCACATTTCAGTCGGAACATAGATTGTTTTCATACCCTGCTCGTGATATAAAGCTTTTTATGAACGCATTTAGCACGGGCGACCGGAGAAAATCCACTGTGTAGCCTACGGAAGCAAAGTTAGCCAAACATAGGTGAATCTTACCTGTCCAGGAGAAAATTAGCAACGTTAGCGTCTATCTTCAAATTCTTCTCCGTTTTCAGCCGTCTCCATCTTTCAAAGGCATCTCCTATACAAATCCTTGTTTTATTTCGGACTTTGTCACGACGTATTTCGGGTTCATAACGAGGTCTTTTAGGTTTCGTAACTTTATACATGTTTTATCCGACTCGTTCTTAGCAGCAGCTGTAACTAACTAGAGCATAGCTGGCAACCCGGAGGACGAAACTCTACTGACTTCGTGATTGGTAGACAGCTGGAGGGTGGAGCCTCAGACCAAAACACAAAACGACAACAATAACATCAGTTGAGGGCTGCAACTCTCACTTTTAAATGACAATATCCTGGCCGGACCACTGTTGTCAGTGATATAAGTATTTGAAATGAACATGATTTCTTAATGTCTAGTGACATGTCAGGGCCATTTTATGATTAACTGACATAAATTTCTTACATACGGTTCCTTTAAATAGGACCTGCCTGACAAAGTGAAGTAGACCAAAAGATCCTCAAAAGCTACACATCATGTTGAGATCCAAAGAAATTCAGGAACAAATGAGAAAGAAAGTAATTGAGATCGATCAGTCTGGAAAAGGTTATAAAGCTATTTCTAAAGCTTTGGGACTCCAGCGAACCACAGTGAGAGCCTTTATCCACAAATGGTGAAAACATGGAACAGTGGTGACCCTTCCCAGGAGTGGCTGGCCGACCAAAATTACCCCAAGAGCGCAGCGACAACTCATACAAGAGGACACAAAAGACCCCACAACAACATCTAAAGAACTGCAAGCCTCTCTTGCCTCAGTTATGGTCAGTGTTCATGACTCCACCATAAGAAAGACTGGGCAAAAATGGCCAAGTTCCAAGACGAAAACCGTTGCTGAGCAAAAAGAACATAAAGGCTCGTCTCAGTTTTGCCAGAAAACATCTTGATGATCCCCAAGACTTTTGGGAAAATACTCTGTGGACTGACGAGACAAAAGTTGAACTTTTTGGAAGGTGTGTGTCCCATTACATCTGGCGTAAAAGTAACACAGCATTTCAGAAAAAGAACATCATACCAACAGTAAAATATGGTGGTGGTGGTGGTAGTGTGATCTGGGGCTGTTTTGCTGCTTCTGGACCTGGAAGACTTGCTGTGATAAATGAAACCATGAATTCCGCTGTCTACCAAAAGATCCTGAAGGACAATGTCCGGCCATCTGTTTGTGACCTCAAGCTGATGCGAACTTAGGTTCTGCAGCAGGACTATTATCCAAAACACACCAGAAAATCCACCTCTGAATGGATGAAGAAAAACAAAATGAAGACTTTGGAGTGGCCTAGTCAAAGTCCTGACCTGAATCCTATTGAGATGCTGTGGAATGACCTTAAAAAGGCGGTTCATGCTCAAAAACCCTCCAATGTGACTGAATTACAACAATTCTGCCAAGATGAGCGGGCCAAAATTCCTGCACAGCGCTGTAACAGACTCATTGCAAGTTATCGCAAACACTTGATTGCAGCTGTTGCTGCTAAGGGTGGCCCAACCAGTTATTAAGTTTAGGGGGCAAACACTTTTTCACACAGGGCCATGTGGGTTTGGATTTTGTTTTCCTTTCATAATAAAAAACTTAATTCTAAAACTGCATGTTGTGTTTACTTGTATTAATATTTAAATTTGTTTGTTTGTGTGACAAACATGCAAAAAAATAAAAAATCAGGAAGGGGGCCAACACTTTTTCACACCACTTTATACGTAGGAATACATCTCAGGTTGTGTGGTTTGATTTAGCTGCTTTCCCAGTCTTAAACCATCACCAGAGACCAGACTGACCATCTTGTCCAGGTTAGTACACCTGCTAGCTCCTCTAGACTGGTTTACACTGTTTTCTTGTTTTGAACAGGGATGCTGCTGTAAATCATCAACACTCGTGGAAAAGACAGGAGCATGATGTAGTTTTGAGTTAAAGGAGCGCACACTCGTGTTCGAATGCGACCTGGAGCGTTGTGTGGCTGCAGGCAGATGTCTATAGTGTTGCGTCGTCCTCCTGTGTGGCCCTTCAGTTCACAGAGACTACAGAGAAACAGACGCGCACAGATGGAGGAGTGTGAGGAGAGTTACAGGTGCTGCAGGGCAACACCACGTGTGTCTCTTGCTCTCTCTATCAGCTGAGTCATTTTCATTTCCCCATCATATGGTTTTATATATTAGGTAAAATATTTATATATTTTTTAAATATTCATTGATTTTATATTAAATGTTATTATATATTTTTAAAGATGAAAATTATATAAAAATTTTTTATCATCACATTATCACAATGAAGTAAACGTGGAGTGAATTTGAAATCATTCTACATTCTTTTTTTATTCAGTTTAATTTAGGTAATAACATTTTAAATATAAAAGTGTAATTTTACATTATATAAAGTTCGTCTATATTTAAAAATATTTATTTTACAGATTGAAGTTACAGATTTCAGCTGATTTCTGCAGGAGATGATTATTATGGCGTCCATGTATGAGCGCAATCAACCCAGCAGCGAACGCAGTCGAGTCTGGACTTGTTGATGAACCGGAGGGCCGGAGCCGTGGGGTGTACGCATTACGTTGGACTTGTGTGGATTAAAGCTGAGCTGATCTGATATGAGGCCGATTCTACAGACGGAAGAGAGCACTTTATTGGCTTTATCATCACAAACCACCGGCTACACCGCAATCAGATCAATCCGCTGTACTCATCCCGCTCTACAGAGATCCGACACACACCCAGAGGAACGGCTTATTGCTCAGAGGTTACGCTTTTATACGCTGGAGAGTAAATCAGGTCATTTGACCTTGGGAGAATTTGATGAGAAATGAGTTCATTTTGAGATCTCTGATTTGTAATTGCAGATTGATAGGACAGTGTGAAACATAAGGAGAAACATGTTTTAGCGCAGCGATGCTGCATTGTTTTGATCAAAAATACAGTAAAACTGTAAAATATTACAATTTAAAATAACTACTTTCTACATGAATATATGGTCAAATGTAATTTATTCCTGTGATCAAAGCTGAGTTTTCAGCATCATTACTCCAGTCTTCAGTGTCACATGATCTTTCAGAAATCATTCTAATATGCTGATTTGCTGCTCAAAAGACATTTCTAATTATTACCAATGCTTAAAATCATTGTGCTGCTTCATATTTTTGTGGAAACCGTGATGCTTTTTATTTTTGGGGATTTTTTGATAAACAACAGAAAGAACAGAAAATATTAATCTTTTGTAACATTATAAAAGTGATCAATTTAATGCAGCATTAGTGAATAGAAGTGGTAATTTCTTAAAATAAATGATATTTATGACAAATTGAGCTAGAACAGTTTGAGGCATATTGAGACTCTTGAGCAGATCCTTTATTTTATTTTTTATTTTTTTGCATGAAATTGCATTCACAACCAGTTTTACGTTTGTTTTACTTCCAGTTTTCACTACCGACACACTTTGAAGAGCCTTTTTGATTGAGATGTAGAAGCCAGAGCATCTTGACACATCTCAATAGTCATGTTTGGGGTCAGTAATGTTCTTTAAAAAGTCACCAAAATGCTCACCAAAGCTGCATTTATTTGATTAGAAATGCAGAAAAATCAGGAATAATTTTGTGAATATATTTAAAAAAATGTGATTTATTCCTGTGATCAAAGGTGAATTTTCAGCATCAGTATTCTAGTCTTCAGTCTCACATAATTAAAAAAAAAATCATTCTAATATGCTGATTTGCTGCTCAAGAAACATTTCTAATAATTATTACCAATGCTCAAAACCCATTGTGCTGCTTCATATTTTTGTGGAAACCATGATGCATTTTATTTTTCTGGATTCTTTGATAAACAGAAAGTTCAAAAGAACAGCATTTAGTTGAAATATAAATCTTTTGTAACATTATAAAAGTCTTTAATGTCATTTAATGCATCCTTAGTGAATAAAAGTGTCATTTCCTAAAATAAATCATATTTATAACAAATTTAGATCTCTGCTAGAACAGTTTGAGGCATTGTTGAGACTCTAGAGCAGATCCTTTAGTTGATCTTTTGCATGAAATCGTATTTCCAACCAGTTTTACGTTTGTTGTACTTACAGTTTTCACCACAGACACACTTTGAAGAGGCTTTTTGATTGAGACGTGGAAGCCAGATCTAGACGCATCCCAATGGTAACGTTTTTTTTTTTTTTTTTTTCGTTTTTTTTTTTCCACATTTGATAATATTGCTGTGCACTAACATTCAAAAGTTTGGGGTCTTTAAGATAGTCTCTTCTGCTCACCAAGGCTGTATTTATTTGATCAAAAATACAGTAAAATCAGTGATATTGTGAAATATTTTTACAATTTAAAATAGCTGTTTAAAATAGAATCTTTTGTATAGAAAAAAATTGAAATCTGTTGTAACATTAAAATAGAAATCTTTTGTAACATTATAAATGTCCTTAATGTCACTTTTGATTAATTTAACACATCCTTAGTGAATGAAAGTGCTTATTTATTAAACTAAATCATACTGATGACAAATTGAGATCTCTGTTAGTACAGTTTGAGGCATTTTCTGAGGCATTTTTGAGTTTCTCTTTTGAATGAAATTGCATTTACAACGAGTTTTACATTTGTTTTACTTCCAGTTTTCCACCACCGACACTTTGAAGAGGCTTTTTGATTGAGACGTGGAAGCCAGAGCATCTAGACACATCCCAATGATAAGTTTTTTTTTTTCCCACATTTGATAATATTGCTGTGCACTAACATTCAAAAGTTTGGGGTCTTTAAGACAGTCTCTTCTGCTCACCAGGGCTGTATTTATTTGATCAAAAATACAGTAAAATCAGTAAAAGTGTGAAATATTATTACAATTGTAATTGTATTATCACAAATGTAATTTATTCCTGTGATCAAAGCTAAATTGTCATCATCATTACTCCAGTCTTCAGTGTCACATAATTTATTAATAATCATTCTAATATGCTGATTTTATTTTTCAAGATTCTTTGATAAACTGAAAGTTCAAAAGAACAGCATTTACTTGAAATAGAAATCTTTTGTAACATTATAAATGTCCTTAATATCACTTTTGATTAATTTAACACATTCTTAGTGAATGAAAGGGTTAATTTATTAAAATAAATCATACTGATGATCTCTGATAGAACAGGCATTTTTGAGGCTTTTGAGTTTCTCTTTTAGCATTAAAAATTGCATTCACAACCAATTTTACATTTGTTTTACTTCCAGTTTTCCACCACCGACAAACTTCGAAGGCGCTTTTTGATTGAGACGCAAAAGCCAGAGTGTCTAGACACTTCCCAATGATAACATTTTTTTTCACATTTGATAATATTGCTGTGCACTAACATTCAAAAGTTTGGGGTATTTAAGATAGTCTCTTCTGCTCACCAGGGCTGTATTTATTTGATCAAAAATACAGTAAAATCAGTAATATTGTAAAATATTATAACAATTTAAAACAGCTGTTTTCTATTAGAATGTATGTTCAAATATAATTTATTCCTGTGATCAAAGCTGAATTTTCATCATCATTACTCCAGTCTTCAGAGTCACATGATCCTTCAGAAATCATTAGTTTTACAACAGTTTTGTGTTGTATAAAACCCCTGCCGCCTCTTTCACTGGAATGAATGAAATATCCATGAATTGTTGAGTCATTGGCTTCAGCCACAGGCTTCTTGTGAAACTCAGAATCAAAGTGTTCAGTCTAAAAGCCCGTTCATCCGCCCGCGCATGTTCTTATTAAACCTGAAACCTGCTCTTTGCAGCCAACATCCCAATCAATGTTAGACAAACGCACTGTGAGGCATCATAAGAGTCTCCGGAGATCATCCACACGCCGCCGTCGGCTCGACGCCACTGCTGAATATTTCATGTCAACAAACATGTCAGTAAGCGTATGGGACGGCCAGGCAACAGGAACGATGTGCACACTCGAGCTGAGGACGAGAAGCGAGAGTTTTCACGCAGGCGGATCGCACAACAGATTCTCCTACATCAGTTGTGACAGTCAGACACCTGTTCAATGCACACGGTGCCCAATCTACCTGATATATAACCCTAAATAGGTACAGAGATGTGTAAGAACGGCATGCAACACGCATGCTGCGTGCATATGTTCAGGTACGGTAAACAGGCGTCACGATTTTACAAGCCCTGTCCCAAGATAGAGCCATCGTACAGCCATTTGTCTTGATAATTATCTGTAGTTGTATCTCTATAAATAACTGCTTAAATTGCAGCACTGTGATTCTGTCTTTTTCTATCATGAGAATCCAACACCTCATATACTGTACATTTTAAAAGGGAGTTTTTGCAGAGATGCCATAGAAGAACCATTTTTGGTTCCTAAAAAACTTTTCAGTGAACACTTCCTAAAAGAACCATTTTTGTCTTATGATGTTAAAGGGTTAGTTCACCTAAAAATTAAAATTAGCCCATGATTTACTCAGGAATCTTTAATTATAAATGACTTTAAAGGAGTAGTTCACTTTCAGAACCAAAATTTACAGATAATCACCCCCTTGTCATCCAAGATGTTCATGTCTTTCTTTTGTCAGTCATAAAGAAATGTTTTTTTGAGGAAAATATTTCTCTCCATATAATGGACTTCTATGGTCCCCCTGAGTTTGAACTTCCAAAATGCAGCTTCAAAGGGCTCTAAATGATCCCATCCGAGGAAGAAGGGTCTTATCTGGTGAAAAAAATCGTTTATTTTCTAAAAACATGTACAATTTATATACTTTTTAATCTGAGTACACACAGAGCTAGACAAGATGAGCATTTGAGGTTAAAAAGTATATAAATTGTAATTTTTTTTTTTTTTTTTTTAGAAAATAACTGATCGTTTTGCTAGATTTTTTCCTCGACTGTGATCGTTTAGAGCCATTTGAAGCTGTATTTAAACTGCATTTTGGAAGTTCAAACTCGGGGCACCATAGAAGTCCATTATATGGAGAGAAATCCTGAAATGTTTTCCTCAAAAAACATAATTTCCTTTCGACTGAAGAAAGAAAGACATGAACATCTTTGATGACAAGGGGGTGAGTACATTATCTGTAAATTTTTGTCCTGAAAGTGAACTACTCCTTTAATATAACTTTTATTCTTTTTATTCTCTGATTGGATTAAACTGAAAGAACAAAGACACATACATCTAAGATGCCTTGAAGGTGAGTAAATCATTGGCTAATTTTCTTTTTTTTTTGGGGAGGGGGGGGGCATTTTATTGATCTAAAGAACCTTATTATTAACCTTACTATTTTTCCATGAGTGTAGATTTGAATAACAATGGATGGCATGCACATGCATAATTATGCAAAATAAGATGCAACAAAATGATTATATTTTATTGCCCACAATCTGAAAAGTAACTTGAATCTAATATCGTACATAATACAAGTTAATCACTATGACTGCACAAAAATAATTGAGATTATGATTACAGCACTCCATTTAAGTTTGTTGCCATTTACTCAAAATGTTATCATTACAACTTACAGTTTTTTTCAATCGCTAACAAGCACTTACCCATACTTCAGATACTTTTTCTAAACTCTTAACACAGACTCGCAACTACAAAACACAATTGGCCAAATGGATAATTTTCTTCTCAAAAATACATTTTGTTAAATATATACTAACTCTTCATTTCAAAACAGAACACATCTTTCTCTGCACACACTAACTTTACCAAAACACTGGAAACCTGACTCAAAATGAAATTATTCTGTCAAAGAATAACACTTGTTTTCACTTCACAAGGTACATGCAGTCAATCAAAGTACACCAGGTTTCAAAATACTGGCTATTGTTGACATTACAAAAACTGCATAGACTTTTTATGTTTCAGTTTTACAGGTATTTGCATGCAAAACATGCAATCCACCGTTTTGACACTAAATTTCTTCTGAATGTTCACATTCAAAAGCATTCCAGTAAAAAGCAAATAAGTTTCTTTTTATGTTTATTACAGGAGGTACAGTAGAAACACGGTATGATAGAACAGAAAAAGTTTTACTGTATACAGTGAACCAAATATCCATGAAACACACAAGAGCATTCTGAAAAAAAAAAAAAAAAAACAACAGCAAAAAGCCCAGATAAAAAAAAAGGGGGGGGGGGGGTCTAAAAGAAGAACAAAATTACTGTATCTAATCTCTGTGATCTTGAAATGAATTGAATTGAGAATTAATGGTAAATTCCAATTCACTTCCTGGAATGGAATTGGATTTGGAATTGGAATGTCAGGAAACAGAATTGAAATCAAATAAATAAATAAACAATCCACTTGAGTTGCTAGTTTATAGTACATTAAATATTGTAAATCACATAAACAACAAACATATAAAAGAAATACAAAGTACTGTATGTTTAGTATGCTAAGCATGGTCATTTCACATTCCAAATTTCAGGAAATGATGATAATTCGATACAATAAAAAGCGAATGAAATACATGAATGAACATGACTAATCTTTTTGTGAGTTGAGACATATATTATGTGGTAATCATATATTGAATGTATAGTACATCCAGAAACTTATCAACATTGTCATTCAATTATTAATTCATAATGTACAGTTCTCATTTTATTTACTTGCATTTGATCAACTCTATTTCATACATTACTTGGTATTTGTAAAGCATCATAAATAAAGTTAAAATGTATGTGTCTAAATGCAATCACACATAGATGCTCAGAAACAGCAATAAATGGAATTCAGTGGAATTTCCCTGAATTGAATTCCACTTCCTGTAATTCCAATTCAATTCCAACTCTGTTTCCTGTAATTGTTGTTGAATTCTAATTCCAATTCCAAGTCCTTCTTTGAATTGGAATTGAGTTCATTCTTGAATTGACCCCAACCCTGTTTCCAAAACTTCACTCCTCAAAGGCCTCATTTTACTGTATAAGTGTAAATGTAATAGAAAAAAATTACTGCCTCTGAGTCTAAGCCAGACTGGAATCTGCTGTGGTTGGCCCAATTTACCCAACATAAATCAGCTGTGTGTAAATTATTCAATTGTTTGTTTATTATCAGCTGAGATATATTTTTGATATTGATATTGTTTTTGAACTGATATCATTGCAGAAGCAGAGGTTTTTATACTGTATCTAAGGTTGGAATATTGTTTTTGCTATTGTGGGATGTTGTGTGTTAACATTCGTAAATACTACAAAAACAGTCCATAATTTTGTTGGGAGGTATAGCCTGTCTGTTAAGAAAATGTAAGCATTGTGGAAATGTGTTCACTGACTGCATATTGGGTGAAAACGACATGAAATGTGTGAATGGTATGGCCACAAAAGACCGATGCTGTGCTAATTGTGTTTAGAGTTTTGAAAATGTGACTGTTTGGACAAACGCTTGTTAGCGACTGAAAAAAACTGTAATAAGATTCTTTAAAAAGTCTCTTATGCTCTCCAAAAAATACAGTAAAACAGGAAAATTTTGAAATATTATTTAAAATAGGTGTTTGTTTTTGAAAATATTTTAAAATGTAATTTATTCCTGTGATCAAAGCTGAATTTTCAGCATGATTTCAAAAATACAGTAAAGCCAGTATTATTGCCATTTTAAACTAACAATGTTTCTTTTCCTTTACATGCCATAAATTTCTACTCATCTTAAAAACATTGGAAGCATAAAACTTAAATTTTGGAGAAATTTGAAAAGCTTGCTTTGGATTTGGATTTCAATATCAACTTGAAAACCGATGCACCAAAGCGATTTTAAACTAACAGTGTTTCTTTTCCT
Organism: Garra rufa; assembly: GCF_049309525.1. Lineage (NCBI taxonomy): Eukaryota > Metazoa > Chordata > Actinopteri > Cypriniformes > Cyprinidae > Garra > Garra rufa. The sequence continues at coordinate 41,556,923 of NC_133380.1, read as the reverse complement.
TTACAGGCCATCCATTTCTACTCATCTTAAAAACAGTGGAAGCATAAAACTTAAATTTTGGAGAAATTTGAACAGTTTGCGTTGAATGTGGATTTCAATATCAACTTGAAAACTGATGCACCAAAGCCATTTTTAAACTAAAAGTGTTTCTTTTCCTTCACAAACCGTTTATTGCCACTCATCTTAAAAACACTGAAAGCATAAAACTTACATTTTAGAAATTTGAACAGTTTGCTTTGAATTTGGATTTCAGTATCAACATGAAAACTGATGCACCAAAGCCATTTTATAATAACAGTGTTTCTTTTCTTTTTTTCTACTTATCTTAAAAACATTGGAAGCATAAAACTTAAATTTTGGAGAAATTTGAACAGTTTGCTTTGAGTTTGGATTTCAATATCAACTTGAAAACCGATGGGCCAAAGCCATTTAAAACTAACAGTGTTTCTTTTCCTTTACAGGCCGGATTCAAACTCTGTTTCCAATATTGTCATAATGTTCCCATTCAAAACCAAAGCATGCATGTGTAGCTTGTTAGTTTGAATAGCCAGTGGCCCTGAATAGCACAGGTTTCGGGTCTTAGCGTAAAGTCTGACCATATAACAGCGACTCAGTGTCGGCTGGATGCTGTTGCAGACCGAGGCGCGCCGTGAAACCCAATCTCACGCCATAATTGGCAGCGATGGACCTTTAACAAGAGGGAGAGACGTCAAAATGAAATTACTCTCTCTGGTTGTGGCTGTGCGTGATGGTCCTGTTGATTGTGAATTTTTTTTAAAGGCTTCTTTCACACCTCATTGGTTTTCAATTAGCAGGTGATAAGGGCCCTCATTGTCGCCGCTAACCGGCTGCACTCCCTGACATTTCACCAGCAGGGTGGAGAGAATTCATTTCCATCCCTTGCTTTTCCTCCTTTTCTTCCGTTCCAAAGCAGAGACATGACCGGTGACGAGTGAGTACTGCAGTTCGACAGCTCCATCAGCTCCGGTAAATCCGGCGGCCGAGAGCGCGGATGGACGGCTGCCATCTCAAACAAAGAGAGAGAGAATAATTACGCTCTCCGCATGATAAAATAATAACACGTATACAAATCTCCAGATAAACTGAGTCGGTGCTTCTGTGCGTGGCAGTTTCAAGGGAAATAACCATGTGGGATTGGCCCAATTACTCAAACAGAAGATTCAATTTAAATGTAAAATTATATCTGTTCGATGGCCCAGTGCGTGCCGTTTGAAGAGCTCCTCGAAAACACAAGAAGTGGAATTCCTAATTAAATGCAACACAGTGAAGCACAAAAAATGATGCTTTTACAAGCGCCGCTAACCAAAAATCCATCAACAGATGCTTTCCCACAGAATGAAGATGAGGTTTCGGAAAAAGGACGTGATTGGGAGGGATGCGTTGCCGTGCGCTCGCCGAGTCTGACAGCAAGGTGAGAGGCAGATGGAATAGGTGGTCTGTAACCAGAACCTCACCAGCAGGATCCTGACAACTTCTAAAAATGCTCTGCAATGAGGGGAAAAAACGTATTTTGCCTGCAAGTACAACTAGAATGACAGATGTCTCGCTAAAATCAGCATCTGTACCTGAAGTGTGGCAAATGAAGAGTCTTTTTGTGGCAGAAACCCAGAGCGACAGTGTTAAAACTCTTCCAAGTTGATTTGAGTTTTGGTCCCAATTCCCCAATTTTCAAAAATTGTAATACTTTTAGTATGAACATGTTAGCCTTATGGTTATCTATAAGCTAGAGTGTTTCAAAACAATGACAAAATTTGCATTCACGAGACATAAGCATTCAAAACTTAAAGTCTCTAACTTTCGCCAATATGGATCAACGATTTTGATGGCATCACCCTGCACTTCAGCTTCTCATCAAGCTCTCTGTCCAATCAAATGCTCTCTAGAATCTGAGAAGTCCCACCCCCTACACTGTAAATACAAGCTGAAGCTACAGCTGAAATAGGAATGATTCAGACAGTGTAAATATGCTTTCCATTGGGGCGAAAGTAGTCTGGTTTCGCACGGAGCGGATCACATGCGCGTCAGTGCAGACCACAAAATGTGTCAGACCCACTTGAATTCCACACAGAAGAGTATTTTATAGCAATATGGATGCGATTGTGGCTGTCATACGCTGTCAAATGCGGCTTTACCAAGCTCAATGGCTTTGGCCCAAGTTGTGATATACAGGTGCATCTCAATAAATTAGAATGTCATGGAAAAGTTCATTTATTTCAGTAATTTAACTCAAATTGTGAAACTTGTGTAGTAAATATATTCAATGCACACAGACTGAAGTAAGTTAAGTCTTTGGTTCTTTTAATTGTAATAATCTCAACAAAATTAAAATACTTCATAAGACCAATAAAAAAATATATAGTGAATTGCTGGCCTTCTGGTAGTATGTTCATATACTGTATATGTACTCAATACTTGGTAGGGGCTCTTTTTGCATTAATAACTGCCTCAATTCAGCGTGGCATGGAGGTGATCAGTCTGTGGCACTGCTGAGGTGGTATGGAAGCCCAGGTTTCTTTGACAGTGGGCTTTTTGGTCTCTTTTTTCTCATTTTCCTCTTGAAAATACCCCATAGATTCTCTATGAGGTTCAGGTCTGGTGAGTTTGCTGGCCAGTCAAGCACACCAACACCATGGCCAATTAATTGTTGGCAGTGTGGGCAGGTGCCAAATCCTGCTGGAAAATGAAATCAGCATCTTTAAAAAGCTGGTCAGCAAAACGAGGCATAAAGTGCTCTAAAATTTCTTGGTAAACAGGTGCAGTGACCAGCAGATGACATTGCACACCAAATCATCACATACTGTGAAAACTTAACACTGGACTTCTTCTTCTTCTGAGCTTCTCCACCCTTCCTCCAGACTCTAGGACCTTGGTTTCCAAATGAAATACAAAACTTGCTCTCATCTGAAAAGAGGACTTTGGACCACTGGGCAACAGTCCATTTCTTCTTCTCCTTAGCCCAGGTAGGACGCCTCTGACGTTGTCTGTGGTTCAGAAGTGGCTTAACAAGAGAAATACGACAACTGTAACCAAATTCCTCGACACGTCTGTGTGTGGTGGCTCTTGATGCTTTGACCCCAGCCTCAGTCCATTCCTCGTGAAGTTCACCCAAATTCTTGAAACAATTTTGCTTGACAAGCTTCTCAAGGCTGTGGTTCTCTCAGTTTGTTGTGCATCTTTTTCATCCACACCTTTTCCCTCCATTCAACTTTCTGTTAACATGCTTGGATACAGCACTCTGTGAACAGCCAACTTTTTTTTGGCAATGAATGTTTCTGTCTTACCCTCCTTGTAAAGGGTGTCAGCGATTGTCTTCTGGACAGCTGTCAGATCAGCAGTCTTCCCCATGATTGTGTAGCCTAGTGAACCGAACTGAGAGACCATTTTGAAGGCTTAGGAAACCTTTGCAGGTGTTTTGAGTTGATTAGTTAATTGGCAAGTCACCATATTCTTATTTGTATTAGAGCCACAATCTTGTCGACATCACTATAAAATATACCATTCTATGGTAATGGTGTGGTAATGACTCATACGTTTTATGGTCTGCACCGACTTGCTTCTCAAGACTGGAGCAGACTGTGCGTGCTGCGGTGATTTGTGTTAAAACGCGAGAAACCAGACTTCTTTGCCCCTAATGCAAAACATATTTACACGGTCTGAATCTTTCCCTATCCCCTATTTAATGCATTACGAGCCATTCATCATACAGAAAATACTAATTCTGTGAACAAGTGACCGATTTCAGCCGCATCTTCAGAGTATATTTATAGTGTAGGGGGCGGGAAACCACAGATTCTAGAGAGCAGAAACTTTTCTGCATTTGAAAGATTCCATGGATGTTAACGGTTCTTCACGGAACTATCGATGCTAATAAAGAACCTTTAATTTTGCAATTCTGAAGAAATTTACATCATATAAGAGATATTTTCCTCTTAAACCAATTGCAAAACCAATTCTTTTAGTTCAAATTTAGCACCAAACTTTAGGCTGTTATGTTATTGTTGTGAAAATACCTTAAATCTAAGTTTTACCTCGCAAATATCATGTTATTTGCAAGATACCTTTAAATTTAAGTAAAATTGCTAAGATGATGTAAATCTAAATAAGTAGTTTAAAGTAAAAGTTTTTGCCATGTATTGCTTGTTGCATTCAGAAAACTGATGTAAATTTTATTTTTTTATGATAACCCAAAGATTTGACCACTGGAAAGCTGGACAGTTTTATCTGTGCTTTACAATGGCTTTAAATATGATTCAAAATTTATAGGCAGACATATCTTATAAAGTTACTCTAAACTTGGGTTTCCCAAACTTTTTTGTCAGCCAAACCCCTTAAGCTACTGTAAAACACTTTATTAAGGTCCCCCTGAGATTTTAAAGTAATATTTCAATAACAAAATCTTTTAATAATCCTGCTTCTCTGGCAGGTTAATGGTCACAATTTATACATTTTTAATAAGCATTTAATTTTGATAATTTTTAATTTAGAATAATAACATTTTACATTCTAATGATTTAATTAACCAATAGATTTTCATCAGCTTTCCGCACTTGGCTTCTTGATTCTTGGCTATTTTACTAGCAGTGTTGTGCATATTTTTTAGTAGAGCTAATACATTTTTAGAAGACATGGTTTATTCAACAACAATTTATTAGCAAGGTCTGAGTCAAGACTTTTCCAGCGCGACTTTTCCATCAAAAACACGAAGGTGAAGGCTTGAGATTTGACTCTGACTGACTTGCAAAAAATTGAGTGTGCGGTGGTCTAACCTGTCAGATTTCATTAGATTTCACTCTTATATAAAAAGTGCTGAACTAGCGCGTTTGTCGGGCTTCTGTAACAGGTGCGGAATGATTCCCAAAGACCCGAGAAACACACTCCATTCCCTCTTACTCGAGCAGAGCGTGTCATATCACAAATCACTTTGCGTCCCCTCCTCGTGTAAGAGCCCGAACACACACACACATTTACTGAAGCTCCATCAATTTGGTTGCGTCTCAAGTGCGGCTGCCTCTTGGACACGGTCATGCACATCAGCAAATGAGCAGCGGGAGTTTGGGAGTTTGACAATCTATCTAAAGCAGGAGTCGAGGAGAGTGTGTGTGTGTGTGTGTGTGTGTGTGTGTGTGTGTGTGTGTGTGTGTGTGTGTGTGTGTGTGTGTGTGTGTGTGTGTGTGTGTGTGTGTGTGTGTGTGTGTGTGTGTGAGAGAGTTCAGGGTCATTCCAATTACAGAGTTCTCAGTCAGCGCTTGTCACCCCTGCGAGGAAGCCTTGGGCCTACAGGAGAAGTCTGCATAGTTGCACACTGTGTGTGTGTGTGTGTGTGTGTGTGTGTGTGTGTGTGTGTGTGTGTGTGTGTGTGTGTGTGTATGTATGTGTGTGTGTGTGTGTGTGTGTGTGTGTGTGTGTGTGTGTGTGTGTGTGTGTATGTGTTTATGCCCTAAGGAAGAGGCAATGAGCACCACTGCTACCCAACCACCTGCTGGAGGCGGATCCCCCCCCCCCTGCCCCCACCCACCCACCCACTCAGTCCCTGCATTAGCATACCTGTTACCCACTGCTAAAAAAGCAGTAAGTAGCAACTGTGTGTTTACCTGCTGGTTAGCAAAGTTGCACATCATTTCGATCTGAATTTAGAATTGCTTTTGAAATTGTTAAATAAATTCTGAATTTGAATTAAGCAAATAGAATTCTGAGTTGCAATTTTAATTTGAATGTACAACACAGGGAAGTACAATTATTTACTGAATTTAATTTTTTTTTTTTTTTAATTTGAAAAGGTTCAAGGATTGCAGGTTTATTGGCAGCATTGAATTTGTTCCTGTCATTATAATTCAGTTGGATTGAGGCAACAATTATGGTGTAAGAACATACGGTTGAAGTCAAACGTTTTCCTTGCAGAATCTGCAAAATGTTAATTATTTTATGATAATAAGAGGGATCATACAACATGCTATTTTTAATTTAGTACTGACCTGAAAAAGATATTTCACATAAAAGATGTTTACATAAAGTCCACACGAGAACATAATTCATTTCATAATTCAGCATTTTTGTGTATTTGAACCCTTTTCAGCAATGACTATGATTTTGAGATCCATCTTTTCACACTGAGGACAACTGAGGGACTCATATGCAACTATTACAGAAGGTTCAAACACTCACTGATGCTCCAGAAAGAAAAAAACCATGCATTAAGAGCCAGGGGTGAAAACTTTTGAACAGAATGGGAATGTGTAGGCTACATTTTTCTTATTTTGCCTAATTATATATATTTTTTTCAATTTAGTACTGCCCTTCAGAAGCTACATAAGATAGTTAGATATATCCCACAAGACAAAATAAGTTAAATCTACCCTGATCTTAAAATTCTAAAAGTTTTCATCCCCTGACTCTTAATGCATTGTGTTTTTTTTCTGAAGCATCATTTAGCATTTGAACCTTCTGTAATAGTTGCATATGAGTCCCTCAGTTGTCCTCAGTGTGAAAAGATGGATCTTAAAATTATACAGTCATTGTTGGAAATGGTTCAAATACACATAATGGCTGAAAAACCTGAAAAAACACAGCATTTGTGGGACCTGAAGGATTTTTCTGAAGAAGAGCAGGCAGTTTAACTGTTCAGTTCAATAAATTCACCTATTATTTTCTCTTGTGGACTAAATGTAAAAGTCTTTTATATTAAATATCTTATTCAGGTCAGAACTAAATAAAAAATAACATGATTTTGTATAATCCCTCTTATTTTGGTAAAATAATTTACATTTTGCAGATTCCGCAAGGGGGATGTAATCTTTTGACTGTACAATTAGAATGAATTTAAATGAGAAAAATGTTACTTTTTGTAACTCACTGCATTAAATCATGTGAATGTCACTGCAATAAAAATCAATGATTATGATTTTTAAAAAACTTACATATACATGAATGTCTTTTTTTACACTTTATCCTGTTTTTGTTTGCTAATATTGTAGTGTAATCTGTTTCAGTGACATAAAATGACACTAAAACGAACTTTTAGCCATTTTACATGACACAGTAGTGTTTATTGTCTAAGTAGCCTAAATGTAGGCCTTTACTTTCTGCTGATAGTCAAAATGACAATTGAGTGGCAGTAAAAATGAGAGTAAGGAGAATATAAGAAGAAACAGCATACTGAATGCCGCGGTAGAGGGGAGAAACTGTTGGAGAGAGGAAGAAAAGAAGCCGTGTCATGTTAGACCATGTCCTCGGGCGATGACTGGAACAGCTTTGTCACCGTGAGAGAAAAATCCTTCAGTTTAGAGTGAAAAACACACAGTATCAAGCACCTGGGAGGACGAATCTCCCCCGGCTCTGTCCAAACAGCGTAAATGTCTCTCGTTCCGCTCGGCTTCGCCTGCCGTTTCCGCAGGGCTTTAGCGCGGAAGTTGATCATGCTTTTCCTTGACCGAGCGTGCACGCGTATCCGAGCGAAAGACGGGTGAGGGGTCCGAGGGCCGGCCGTTGATCACAGAGTGAACGCCTGACACTACACAGGCCTCCCTCTGTTCCCAGCGTCCTCTTCAGTCGCCTGTCACTTTGTCTCTGTCAGAGCGACGCGTCCCTGAGGCCTCTGGCTAAGGTAAAACAAACACGTTCATGAATCTGTCCTCCAAAACAGGCACGGATCTCCAGCATACTGCATTATTTCGGAAGCGGGGAGCCGATAACCTCTCCTGTGCTGGGGAATGTGAGACAGCGTTTGCGTTTGCGTGTGCATTGCATGTTTTATTCGTCTATTTTAATGGTAAATGATGGTTATGTGAGGATGTCAGATAAGAGAAGATACAACTTTATTAAACCCTGGAGGGAAATAAATGCGTTAGAGCAGATGAAATAACAGAGACAGAAGAATAAATGAGTGGAAAGATGCAACATTCAACATAAATACACCTACACGTATCTATCTATCTATCTATCTATCTATCTATCTATCTATCTATCTATCTATCTATCTATCTATCTATCTATCTATCTATCTATCTATCTATCTATCTATTAGCTTGTTTGCTTATCTATCTATTGTTCACTTGTTTATTCATCTATCTATCTATCTATCTATCTATCTATCTATCTATCTATCTATCTATCTATCTATCTATCTATCTATCTATCTATCTATCTATCTATCTATCATCTATTTATTAGCTTGTTTGCTTATCTATCTATTGTTCACTTGTTTATTCATCTATCTATCTATCTATCTATCTATCTATCTATCTATCTATCTATCTATCTATCTATCTATCTATCTATCTATCATCTATTTATTAGCTTGTTTGCTTATCTATCTATTGTTCACTTGTTTATTCATCTATCTATCTATCTATCTATCTATCTATCTATCTATCTATCTATCTATCTATCTATCTATCTATCTATCTATCTATCTATCTATCTATCTATTAGCTTGTTTGCTTATCTATCTATTGTTCACTTGTTTATTCATCTATCATCTATCTATCTATCTATCTATCTATCTATCTATCTATCTATCTATCTATCTATCTATCTATCTATCTATCTATCTATCTATCTATCTATCTATCTATCTATCTATCTATCTATTAGCTTGTTTGCTTATCTATCTATTGTTCACTTGTTTATCTATCTATCTATCTATCTATCTATCTATCTATCTATCTATCTATCTATCTATCTATCTATCTATCTATCTATCTATCTATCTATCTATCTATCTATCTATCTATCTATCTATCTATCTATCTATTAGCTTGTTTGCTTATCTATCTATTGTTCACTTGTTTATTCATCTATCTATCTATCTATCTATCTATCTATCTATCTATCTATCTATCTATCTATCTATCTATCTATCTATCTATCTATCTATCTATCTATCTATCTATCTATCTATCTATCTATCTATCTATCATCTATTTATTAGCTTGTTTGCTTATCTATCTATTGTTCACTTGTTTATTCATCTATCTATCTATCTATCTATCTATCTATCTATCTATCTATCTATCTATCTATCTATCTATCTATCTATCTATCTATCTATCTATCTATCTATCTATCTATCTATCTATCTATCTATCTATCTATCTATTAGCTTGTTTGCTTATCTATCTATTGTTCACTTGTTTATTCATCTATCTATCTATCTATCTATCTATCTATCTATCTATCTATCTATCTATCTATCTATCTATCTATCTATCTATCTATCTATCTATCTATCTATCTATCTATCTATCTATCTATCTATCATCTATTTATTAGCTTGTTTGCTTATCTATCTATTGTTCACTTGTTTATTCATCTATCTATCTATCTATCTATCTATCTATCTATCTATCTATCTATCTATCTATCTATCTATCTATCTATCTATCTATCTATCTATCTATCTATCTATTAGCTTGTTTGCTTATCTATCTATTGTTCACTTGTTTATTCATCTATCTATCTATCTATCTATCTAACTATCTATCTATCTATCTATCTATCTATCTATCTATCTATCTATCTATCTATCTATCTATCTATCTATCTATCTATTAGCTTGTTTGCTTATCTATCTATTGTTCACTTGTTTATCTATCTATCTATCTATCTATCTATCTATCTATCTATCTATCTATCTATCTATCTATCTATCTATCTATCTATCTATCTATCTATCTATCTATCTATCTATCTATCTATCTATCTATTAGCTTGTTTGCTTATCTATCTATTGTTCACTTGTTTATTCATCTATCTATCTATCTATCTATCTATCTATCTATCTATCTATCTATCTATCTATCTATCTATCTATCTATCTATCTATCTATCTATCTATCTATCTATCTATCTATCTATCTATCTATCTATCTATCATCTATTTATTAGCTTGTTTGCTTATCTATCTATTGTTCACTTGTTTATTCATCTATCTATCTATCTATCTATCTATCTATCTATCTATCTATCTATCTATCTATCTATCTATCTATCTATCTATCTATCTATCTATCTATCTATCTATCTATCTATCTATCATCTATTTATTAGCTTGTTTGCTTATCTATCTATTGTTCACTTGTTTATTCATCTATCTATCTATCTATCTATCTATCTATCTATCTATCTATCTATCTATCTATCTATCTATCTATCTATCTATCTATCTATCTATCTATCTATCTATTAGCTTGTTTGCTTATCTATCTATTGTTCACTTGTTTATTCATCTATCATCTATCTATCTATCTATCTATCTATCTATCTATCTATCTATCTATCTATCTATCTATCTATCTATCTATCTATCTATCTATCTATCTATCTATCTATCTATTAGCTTGTTTGCTTATCTATCTATTGTTCACTTGTTTATCTATCTATCTATCTATCTATCTATCTATCTATCTATCTATCTATCTATCTATCTATCTATCTATCTATCTATCTATCTATCTATTAGCTTGTTTGCTTATCTATCTATTGTTCACTTGTTTATTCATCTATCTATCTATCTATCTATCTATCTATCTATCTATCTATCTATCTATCTATCTATCTATCTATCTATCTATCTATCTATCTATCTATCTATCTATCATCTATTTATTAGCTTGTTTGCTTATCTATCTATTGTTCACTTGTTTATTCATCTATCTATCTATCTATCTATCTATCTATCTATCTATCTATCTATCTATCTATCTATCTATCTATCTATCTATCTATCTATCTATCTATCTATCTATCTATCTATCTATTAGCTTGTTTGCTTATCTATCTATTGTTCACTTGTTTATTCATCTATCTATCTATCTATCTATCTATCTATCTATCTATCTATCTATCTATCTATCTATCTATCTATCTATCTATCTATCTATCTATCTATCTATCTATCTATCATCTATTTATTAGCTTGTTTGCTTATCTATCTATTGTTCACTTGTTTATTCATCTATCTATCTATCTATCTATCTATCTATCTATCTATCTATCTATCTATCTATCTATCTATCTATCTATCTATCTATCTATCTATCTATCTATCTATCTATCTATCTATCTATCTATTAGCTTGTTTGCTTATCTATCTATTGTTCACTTGTTTATTCATCTATCTATCTATCTATCTATCTATCTAACTATCTATCTATCTATCTATCTATCTATCTATCTATCTATCTATCTATCTATCTATCTATCTATCTATCTATCTATTAGCTTGTTTGCTTATCTATCTATTGTTCACTTGTTTATCTATCTATCTATCTATCTATCTATCTATCTATCTATCTATCTATCTATCTATCTATCTATCTATCTATCTATCTATCTATTAGCTTGTTTGCTTATCTATCTATTGTTCACTTGTTTATTCATCTATCTATCTATCTATCTATCTATCTATCTATCTATCTATCTATCTATCTATCTATCTATCTATCTATCTATCTATCTATCTATCTATCTATCTATCTATCTATCTATTAGCTTGTTTGCTTATCTATCTATTGTTCACTTGTTTATTCATCTATCTATCTATCTATCTATCTATCTATCTATCTATCTATCTATCTATCTATCTATCTATCTATCTATCTATTAGCTTGTTTGCTTATCTATCTATTGTTCACTTGTTTATCTATCTATCTATCTATCTATCTATCTATCTATCTATCTATCTATCTATCTATCTATCTATCTATCTATCTATCTATCTATCTATCTATCTATCTATCTATCTATCTATCTATCTATCTATCTATCTATCTATTAGCTTGTTTGCTTATCTATCTATTGTTCACTTGTTTATTCATCTATCTATCTATCTATCTATCTATCTATCTATCTATCTATCTATCTATCTATCTATCTATCTATCTATCTATCTATCTATCTATCTATCTATCTATCTATCTATCTATCTATTAGCTTGTTTGCTTATCTATCTATTGTTCACTTGTTTATTCATCTATCTATCTATCTATCTATCTATCTATCTATCTATCTATCTATCTATCTATCTATCTATCTATCTATCTATCTATCTATCTATCTATCTATCTATCTATCTATCTATCTATGACTATGATTTTGAGATCCATCTTTTCACACTGAGGACAACTGAGGGACTCATATGCAACTATTACAGAAGGTTCAAACACTCACTGATGCTCCAGAAGGAAAAACCATGCATTAAGAGCCGGGGGTGAAAACTTTTGAACAGAATGGGAATGTGTAGGCTACATTTTTCTTATTTTGCCTAATTATATATATTTTTTTCCATTTAGTACTGCCCTTCAGAAGCTACATAAGATACTTAGATATATCCCACAAGACAAAATAAGTTAAATCTACCCTGATCTTAAAATTCTAAAAGTTTTCACCCCCTGACTCTTAATGCATTATGTTTTTTTTCTGAAGCATCATTTAGCATTTGAACCTTCTGTAATAGTTGCATATGAGTCCCTCAGTTGTCCTCTGTGTGAAAAGATGGATCTTAAAATTATACAGTCATCAAATACACAAAATGGCTGAAAAACCTGAAAAAACACAGCATTTGTGGGACCTGAAGGATTTTTCTGAAGAAGAGCAAGCAGTTTAACTGTTCAGTTCAATAAATTCACCTATTATTTTCTCTTGTGGACTACATGTAAAAGTCTTTTATATTAAATATCTCATTCAGGTCAGTACTAAATGAAAAATAACATGCATTTTGTATAATGCCTCTTATTTTGGTAAAATAATTTACATTTTGCAGATTCCGCAAGGGGGATGTAATCTTTTGACTGTACAATTAGAATGAATTTAAATGAGAAAAATGTTACTTTTTGTAACTCACTGCATTAAATCATGTGAATGTCACTGCAATCAATGATTATGATTTTTAAAAAACTTACATATACATGAATGTCTTTTTTTTTTACACTTTATCCTGTTTTTGTTTTCTAATATTGTAGTGTAATCTGTTTCAGTGACATAAAATGACACTAAAACAAACTTCATTTGTTTGTTCTCTTGTTTATTCATTATCTATCTATCGTTCTGTTGTTCTATCGTTCTATTGTTCCATTATTCTTTCTATCGTTTATTTGTTCGTTTGCTTGTTTATTTATTCTCTGCAGGTGTTTATGAACATCCGCTCTGAGTGTCCCATAAAAAAACACAATTTGAGCTGATGATGATGGGCCATGTGCTTTTACAGCACATGGTATGATTTCTAATTCATAAGCCGTTTCCTTGTATTTGTCTTTTTGTAACTTGTAGCTTTTAGCCTGGAGTGCTCAAACCACACACGGAGAACTCTCCAGAAGAGCCCAGTACAAGCTGCAGCAGCATCAAATATTTACAGGTAGCATTTTGGACGGGAGGTTTTAAGCTCTGATATGGGCACAAAGAGCCCCAGAAGTGCATCACACCCTTTTTGTCTGTCACATCCACAACTGGATTTGAAAAATAAAATGCAATCAGGTGGATCCAACCATGTTGTGGGAAATGGTGGGTGAGTATGTGTCTGTGTGCTTTTGTGTTTGTTTTTTGAAAGTAGAAAAGCAAAGTTGCATGTTCGATTAAATGTCAACACATTCTCTTGAAAATATAACAGGCTGTCAACAACTGCTGATACTTTCTAAAATTATACAGCACTACACCGTACATGTAGAGTTCATGTAGACTTGCTTTTACTAGAGATTTAAAGTTAAAATACGAAGGTGAAAATATGCAGTAATATCACTCGTGTACTTCATACTGGGGAGCAATAAAGAAAATTTGCATCCTTACAGAATGCATGCTGCACAAAAGAGTATGTTGTTTATAGTACAGCAGGGCTGCTCAACCCTGCTCCTGGAGATCTACCTACCTGCAGATTTTTGTTCCAGCCCTGCTCCAATACAGCTGTCTGTAATTATCAAGTGCTGCTTAATGCTGCCTTCATGTGATATGGGAAAGATGATGCTTTCCACTTGTGAAGTGGAAATTACCAGTGTGTCGTGTTCAGGTGCTTTTGTTGTCGTAGTGAAGAGAAACATGGCGGACTCGGAATTTGTCCTCACATTCTACTTGGGTAAAACGGTTATAAACTCCCTAATGCATGTGCTAATAAAATAACATGAGAAAATTGCCTCCTTCAGAACACTGTACCGCACAGCACCCTACTGGAGGCGAGCCACGACGAGCTAGCATCTTCTCTTAATGGTATTTTTAAAGACAACACTACGTTTAAATAGCGACGTTATTAAAATTATTTATGCCCCAGCATTATGGGGGCTACTAACTAACCAACTAAACAGCTGAGAACTTTTAACATCATGCAATGCTTACCATTCAGTATAGTTTCGTTGCTGTCTGCCCTGTTGAAAGGTCAAAGTTTATCCCATCTCGGCAGCTCGGGTACCATAAAAAATTTCGAGCTTTCCAGTGGAAATTACAACGTGAGTGGGTGTTCATGTGCAATCTCGATGTCGGATTTTGGTATTTACCATAATTACGATAGCACATGAAGGCAGCATAAGAGATTAATTAGCTGGTTCAGGTGTGATTCTTCAGGGTTGGAGCTGAACTTTGTAGGATAGTAGATCTCCAGGAACAGGGTTGGGCACCCCTGTAGTACAGATTCGGTGCGCTTTGTTTACAATCTTAAAAATAAGAGTTATTTTTTGACATTGGTGGTTCCATTTCACAAAAGGTTCTTTATACTTAAAAAAGTTCTTAAATCATTAAAATGTTCTGGTTCTTTTAACAAGCAAAAATAGTTCTTTTATTGCAAAACCTCTTTTTGGAACATTTATTTTTTTAAGAGTGTCTTTTATTTTGAAACTGTTTCAATGTTCTTGACTTTGTTAATTTCGCTCCGCCTAATTGTGTCTGGGTGTTTGTTGTTAGTCTCGTTAAATCAGCATGTTCTCTGACTGTCTTGTGTGTTTTCTTCAGGTCGCGTGGTTTGTTGCAGCATGATTGGTGAGTCTTTGTTCTAATTATTCAAGTTCCCATGTTCTGTTTTTGTTTTTGTGTTTATTAATAATAAAAGCTTAATTTTGGTCCTAGACCTCTGCTGCTTCTGAAAGTCGAACTAACATGTGTTTATATGACCTACAGTACATTGCTTGTTTAATAGTTTAGGTAACTTAAAATAAATAGTTGGTAAAACTTGTTATTGTGCTTTTTGAATCTAATTTTGGGGGAAGAGTTGAGACTTTTGGCAGGCCATACAAATAATGCTTTTTAAAAATCATAGTTGATATTTTATTTTAAAACCTAATTAAAGTTGGGATACAGCATTATTGGAGATACTCGGATGTAAACGGCATGGATTGCATGGTTAATTGGGGGCCAAGCCTGAAGGTACAAAGGCACCTATTGAATCCGTTGGCTTTCTTCTTTTTTTCCCTACTGTTTCTGCTCTTAAGTCTATAGAAGCCCATAGAACCACTTGGCACACTTATGGAGGACAGTCTGAACTTTTGTCATAGCAAATTTGGAGTCTCTAACTCAAACTCTCTAGCGCCACCACTTGTCCAAAATTTCACTCATGTTTATGCTAATAACTTTTGAACCGTAAGGCACAAAATCAAAATGATTTTTTTCTCTGAATCCTTGGCTCTTTTTAACTGTATGGAAAAAAAAAAAATACTTTTTCGAACTCGTCCCATGTGGTTTGTTTGATTTTGGCCAAAATTGGCTCAGATCATCTTCAGACCATGCTGGCAAAAAGTTATGGAATTCAAGTTTATTAGTCAAACCGTTCTCGAATAATGCGTAAACGAATTCTACGAAAAGCACACAAAAATGGAGGAGAGGCTCTATCTCCGCAATGGTTTGCCGTATTGAGACCAAATTTGGTATGTGTTATAACCAGCATGACCTAAAGCTACCCACAGTGTTTTGGCCCAGTGCCACCTAGTGGTCAGGAGATATGAAAACTGGCTATTTTTGCTTATAACTTCTCAACAGTTTGGCCAAAAGATTTTCCCATGACAGCCATGCATTTTGGGCATCAGCCATTTTGAATTTTGTCATAAAATGCTAAATTTTTATTATGAATGCATTGACGTAATGTTACGAAACTCTGTGTGTGTCTTTGGCACTATGCTCTGACAGTACTCAAAAAGTTTGGCGTTAGATGAAAGTTTTTTTACAGTGCCACTACAATTTTATGCTTGATGCCAAAATGACTCTGAGGCTTTATCTCTGCAAAGGTTTGACATAATGACACCAAACTTTGCGTGTACCTTTGTCACCTCATACTAAACCAGTGGTTCTCAATCCTGGTCCTGGGGGACCCCTGCTCTGCACATTTTGCATGTCTCCCTTATTTAACACACCCGATTGAGATCATCAGCTCGTTAGTTCAGTTCATGGATCTCTCTCTTAATGAGCTGATAATCTCAATCAGGTGTGTTAAATAAGGGATACATGCAAAATGTGCAGAGCTGGGGTCCGTTCTTCGTACCTCGCTTACTACATCCAAGATCAAATGACACATCCAAGATCAAATCATCGCGCTAACTATGAGCTCGCTATTCCGGTTCTCCGAACGCACCTGTTGTTGATGATTAGTATAGCTGGATGAAGTTATTTGAGATCACTGGGTGGCTTAAAAGGGGCTACGTATCGATAGTAGAAACATTGATCGGCAACGCTTTGATTGGTCGGCGAACATGACGAAGGAGCGCGCTCAGTATTTTTCTGCAGCAGAGCAAGAACTCTTGATTGAGGGATTTCAGGAGTTTCAGAGTTTATTTAAAACGCAAGGGAACACTGCAAAGTCTGGATAAGCAAGGAGAGAGGGCTGGCAAAAAGTAGTGAACACATTAAATGCGTTAATGCTGCCCATGTTACATGTTTTTTCCTTGATATGTTATTTTATTTATATTTTTATTTTTTTATACACTACCGTTCAAATGTTTGGGGTCAGTAAGACTT